>NW_028186258.1:6163430-6168829 GCF_003343005.1 Rhea americana
AAAAATATATATATATATATATATGTATATGTATATAGGTTTTTTCCTACTGGTTGATACTGGTGTCACCTGAACCCTCCATGGGCTGGAAGCGCGGTGGCTTTATTAGACTTGTCGAAGCAAAGGGCTCGGTGCTGGGTGACCTGGGACCCGGCCCGTGGGGTTTTACCCAGGGCCCCGCGTTACAGATMGCTGCTTTCCGGGGTGTCTGCGGGCAGGTGTGTCGCGTGCGGGTCTCGTTGTCTGTGCTCACCTCAACAGCAGATGTGAACGCGTGTAAACTGGTGCAAACACACTCGAGGTGTACTTTCAAATACCTCGAGTAGCTCGGTTTTCGGCTTGCACTGGCGTTACGTTCTGTACGAACTGGAACCAGTKTACCGTGAGCAGCTCCCTGGGTTCTCGCGTTAGGTGCCAGCTTGCGCGATGACAGGACCGCAGCATATCGGCTGAATCTGCGGAATTTGCGTTGTCTAAAGCTCTGTCCGGAATCATAAGCGGGTATTTTAGCATTTCTGTTGTGCCTTTAATGAGCCTATTATCAGTTGCACAGATGGGGTGGATGAATGGGCCCCAGCGCTAARACACGCGTTACAAGCGCCCCAGGCTCGCCCTGGCTTGCAGACCTAGATCTGCGCGAAACGTGTTCGGCAGCCGCGGCGGCCGCAGCGCGGGTTTCCCGGCCCGAGCGCAGCGCGGGAGCGCGAGGGTTTCCCCAGAGCCGGCTGCCGGCGCGGGTCACTCGAACGGAAGAGACGTTTCATGGCATTGCTCTCTTGTAACGTAAGCCCAAAGACCAAACATACGGGGCGTAAGTGGCACGCGCGTGGGGGGCCTGGGTCTTCCCCGTCGTTGCAAAGTTGCATTTCCATAACGCCATTTCCAAGCAGAACTTCTCATGCATGAGTAAGGTCTCCTTTCAGTTTGCAAGGGACTCGTGTGCCTCGTGCGGAAACTCTCGCTTACGTTAATGAGAGTTACATATTCAGACAGATGAAAACAGACCCATAAATGGATCACCACGAAAATCCTCAGAACCATTCTTCTTGTAGATTTGCAACGCTGCAGCASTGTAGTTGTCCTGCGATCCTCATGACCCGTCTGCGCGTCACCTCTACGAGGATTTCAGCTCTTGCTGCTTGCTAGGAGCTTATGGAAGTCCCCCCAGGCAGAAACGTTCATTTTTGCAAAGTAAACTTATCTTGAGAAACAGCAGCTGGGTCTTTGGAGGTCACAGCAACCTTCTGCTCCCCTCAGTGCRTCCTGCCATGGCCATCACCCACCGAGCCACGGCTGCCGAGCTGATCTGCATGTTTCATGAGAAGGCTTTGCAGGGGGATGTGGGGTGTGTGGGAGGACTGTGTTGGCTTTTTCCAGTGTAAGAATAGCATGCKAGGAACTACTTTGGTGTCCACAGGCCCCTCTTGGGAAGGGGACCCTCATGCAACCCCTTCCYGTGAACCAGAAGGGCTCTTGGAGGAGCATTTGCAAGGTTGGAGGGGAGGATTCTGTCAAACAGCGGCAACTCCTGAGATCCATAGATTTTGCTCCAAAGAGCTTCTTCTCCAGGCTCATCCAGACAGACATAGGTGCTAAAAAAATTGCGAGTGTTGTCAGTGCTGATGCAAAAGGGTTAGGATTATGCTTTCAAGGTAACAGGAGACTTGGGTTAGATTTGCTTTCAAAGGGGGGAAAAAGGTGTATTAATTCCCGTTGCATTGAGAAGAGGGAGAGAAACCCCAACCCCGATTTGTGAGTAAGGCAGGGTGCACCGTGCTCCGGGCGGCTGGAGTCCCCCTGCCCTCGCCCACTGCGGCGGGGGGGATGTGGCCGTCTCATATCTGTTCTGTTTCTCCTAATTTTCAGTAACGTAATGAGACTCCTGGTTTCTTATGGTGAAAAAGAACTGCATAAACGATTTCCAGGCTTCTGCTAAAGCACTAGAAATCATAACTATCAAAGGGAGGAGAGATTAAAATAATATTTTTTAATGGTCTCTCTCCCAGCACGATGATTTCTACTAAAAAGAAAAATCAATAATGACTCTAAACCAAAGACACGTCCAAACAGCCATTTTTGGGTCCCGTCTGGAGAGAGCTTGACCTCACGCTTACTGAGCTTCCCCCACGTTTAATGAAAAGGTGAAACAAAGATGCCAATATTAATTATTTAACCTCTCTTGAAAGGCTTATAGTGGAGGTTCCCCCAGCTGAAGAAAACACCTTTTCATATAATCGATAGGGCTTTGGCAGGGAAGATACTATCCGCTKAAAAAATTAATGCAGAAATTAGATAAATGGGGGAAGAGAGGGTGAAGGGGGCAGTGCAACCTAACACTGGATGAAACAGTACCAAGAATTTGCGTTGTTTTCCTTGGGCAGAGAGGGACGGACAGGCCCAGTGCCGCGATGTCCAGGCAAAGCTCCCCCACGTCCCGCGTTTAGCCGGGAGCAGGTCGGCCCCAGGCGAATGGTTACGTTGCTGGATGTTGCTGCCCCTCCAAAGGCTGAGGGCTGGCAGCTGGATGTGTCATGCTGTACAGGTATAAAGGATTTTTTCTGGTCCCAGGTCCAGAAATTTCTGAAAGAAAGAAAAAGAAAAATATTACGGTGCCAGCGCCCTGCTTGTGCTCCGCGGCGGGGCAGCCCCAGGGCAGGCAGCCCCGTCCCGTCCTGTCCCAGCCTTTCTAACTCAGCCTGCCCACRCAAATCCTTGATATTTGCAAAATCCACAGCGGCTCGATTTTGAGAGGTGCTGAGAGCCCGGGGTTTCTCCTTACAGAAGGCTAAACGGGATCCTCAGCGTCCGCCCAGTGCCAAGGTCGGGCTCACGTAGTGTCTTATATAGCCTCTTTCAGCYGTGCAGTATCTTTTTGTATAAGGAAACTTGTCTTCTGGAAACACGATTCTCCCTTATTCATATTTATTTAYCAGTTCTTCATTTTTGTTTTTAGAGCGGGCTGTCTATGATTTCTTCTTTTAAACCACAGGCCTGCCTTCTGGTTCGCCGAGGTTATCGCCCCTCCGCCTGACAGCTCCTGGGGGTGTTCTCCTCAGCGGCGTTCCCAGCCCTCGAGCCCCCCACASCAGGGACTTGGCTGCACGCTGATTTGTGCACAGGGAACTCCGGAGACCCCGGTGGCCAGGTCTGCGCCGAGGACCCAGGCGATCCCCAGCCGTGTGGGCATGAGACTTCCCTCCAGTCTGGTCTTTGCACGTGGAAATACAACCACTTCAAAAAAGAAAAGAAAAGAAAAGAACAGAACAGAACAGAAAAGAAAAGAACAGGGTTTCTTTTGCTGTCTCAGCACTGGTCCTGTTTGAGAGAGGCAGGGTGGAGGGATCGTGCAGACTGCAGCCCCTGAAAGCCCAGCGAGGGAGGGAGTCTTAGACCTTTCATATCCTCCCTGATAATAAGAATTGAATCGACAGGCAGAAACAAACCAAGTTAGGTGTAATTTTAGGGTGTTCAGCTTTGACAATGCACCTAAAAGTAACTGTGCGTGAAGAGTTTTTTTTTCTTTTTTTTTTTGTGGAAGCGAGGACTTTTATTTGACTTAGCGATCCAAAGTTTTCTACCAGCCAGGAAAGCCCGTTCACACTTCACCGTTGCCTCCCTTCTCCTGCTTTTTCYGTTAGCACCTCCCTTTAGGGGTCGTGTGGATCGGGATGCTCGAGGTCCCGCTGCCGGCGCGGGGTGACCAGTAGCAGGTCCAGCCGTGCCGAGGGCCAGCTGAGCAAGCACCTTGCCGYGTGGGAAGGGTTAAACCTCATCCCGCAGCTGCAAAGCCCAATTTCTTTATTTCCTGTTAATGACATTATTGCCTACATAARACTATTGAAACATGTTTCTTTCATTTGTTTAATTTCAAATTCTGAGCACACTAGCTGGAAACTATGTTTAATAGTTAAACTCAAAACATTTGGATTTCCTTTCCTCGCTGAGATTTTCGGTGAGTACACTTCATACTTAGTTGAGTTTTTAAGTAACCATTTTTACATAGCTATAGAAGCCAGCCAGAAAACAAAAAGGATTATATTGCAGAACCAAATCACATCAGTTCAGCCTAGTAACACATCATATATTTCACTTCCTCCGTAGTCGTGCCAAGATACCATCAGACCCTACTCGTTACCAAGCTGGCCATGTTCTCGAGGAGCATCCAGCCTTCGCAGAGCGAGAGCCAGCGAGCTCAGCTTTCTCCATGCGCACGTAAGAATGACTGCCCTTAACGTGCATGGAAAATATGTTCCTGATTCCATGACCAAATAGGATGGAATCCACCTTTGTCCGCCCTGCCCCTCGCCGGCCCACTGTCCCCAGGACCTCCCGGGCCTCCTCCTGCGTCCTCCTGCAAGGACTCCTTGGCCAAGTTGTTGCTGCCGGTCCAGGGCTTGGCTATGTCAGGCAAAGAGGGAGCGCAGACTAGGCAGGGGCAGCTGAGAAAGCCTGCGTGCCCCGTTCGCACGTGGAGGGAGCTGAAACGTCTTGATTTGGAAGGGAACTCCCTGAATCTGAACCCGTTTGGCAGACCATAGAAATGCAGACTTCCAGAGAATCATCTGTTGGCGCTTGCTAGAAGAAACTCTGCAAGAAGCGGGGGCATTTAGCCCTCTCCGGGTGACGAGCCGTAACTGCGTGAAGCTTCGCTGCTCGCCAGGTGGACTTCTGAGCGTCRCTCCGCGAGCGCTCGTGGGATGAGCGGACGGGGAACGGAGCGGAAAGCTGAGCTCWTGCATCGGACGCTGCGTTGCCCGTGGAGAGCTCCGTGCGCAACGGTCCGAGGGTTCGCACCCCGCCTTCCCGTCGCGGTGGCAGACGCCCAGGCGAGTCGCGGCTCACCAGAAGTGTTGCAGAGCTGGGCTCCCACCGGGCCCGTGAACAACAAGAAGCTAGCAGACAAAGYGATGTCTAAGTGCCTGAGTGACGAAGGCATGCGTGGAAAAAAATAAGTCTTGAAAAGTTCATTATAAATGTCCCCTATTTCACCCACCCGCTTTTCAATCACTATTCCATGTAGGTGAAGGAAGCAGTTCAAAAATGTTAATAGGTAGCAAAGTGCTTATGTGTGTTTTATCAGCTCTCATAGAACATTTAATGCCGATACGGTGCCCCTTTTAAGTCTGGAAAATCTGGCCAAGCGCGTGCAGATAGCAGGGAGTGCACTGAACAAAACATCAAGGAAAGAAGTCTGTAGGGGGGAATGGAAATGTTAAAAGGATTATAGGAAGAGAAAATGTACCCGACTTATCTGGCAAGACTCGGTAACAAAAGTACACTGGTTTATGAAATGAATTTCTAATCCCGTAAAACTAATTGTGTGTTTTCTCGTCTTGTTTTTGAGCATCTCCGGCAGTGTTTGTCCCTCCACTGCGAAAGCAGGTCTGCGTGTGGACAAT
>NW_028186258.1:6168965-6173366 GCF_003343005.1 Rhea americana
AAAAAAAAAAAAAAAAAGGAAGGAAGAACTTCAAAGGTCCACATGTGGGTTGCAAACCTCTTGTGTCTTCTGTACACAGGGCCTTCCCCTCATTTTGATCAAGACTGTTCCCAGCGCTTCTGCTGAAATCCTTGCGAGCCTTTGATCTACTTATCAGCGCGGCCACCAGTGCGCCGCCGCCGCCGCAGCTCTCGCGTTGGGCTCGCGCGGGTCCTGCTGGGCCGGCGCGGGTCGCTGGGGAGGACGCCGGGGACCCCAAGGCGCCYGCCCGTGCTCCTCTCCGCCGGCGCGGCGGGCACCCGGGAGGGCAGCGCCCGCAGCGGCCTCGGGATGGAGACGAGGGAGCTCCAGGGACTCCCTTATCTTTCCTCCTTACTCTCCACCTACGTCTTCACGACCTGCRTTTTCACAGGAGGAGCACTGCTGAGTTGCATTAGTACGATCAGCATTAACGGACTCGACGCTAGGGCTGGCGGGGGCCCGGGTGGCATTTCTTGGCCGTGCCGCTGGTTTGGTTTCCGTCCGCGAGGAGGCACCTCCCCGTCGCTCAGTGTCTCCCCGTGCGCCCTGAAGGACGCGGACTTGGATCTCCTTCTGAAGGACTTGCAGCTCCTGAACAGCGCGGTGGCGAATGGGCCGCTAGTACTCCTGTTTTTACCCGCTGTTCTTTCCTGAGGCTGGTGATGGGCTTGGGCAGCAGAGCTCCTACAGCACGGCGTCTGCGGGAGGACTTGGCCTCGGAGAGCGGCGCTCGGGAGGCCGGCTCCTCCGCTTTCTTCCATGCAACCCGGCTTGGATCTGAAGCCACTCGGTACCGCCGGGATGGAGCCACACCAGCTCGCACCCAACTTTTGAGAAAATCAGCAGCTGGCGAGCGTCTCGGCARGGTGCTGAGAACACGTTGCCCGTCCTCTCCCACCAGGCCCGCRCCGCACCAGGAGGCGACGGGATTGCCCAAATTGTCCTGGTGCAGGTGGACCCATCAGCAAGGTGGCTCAAGCGCTTTGCTTGGGCATGCTGGAGGACTCTTCCAAGGCGAAATGTCAAGGTTTAGGTCTCCCAGCTTGACTGTGCCTGTAAATAACTGTAGCTGGGAGAGCAGTTAGAGCAGCCCTGGCATCGCCTCCGGAGCCTTAATGTTGCCRGCACTCGGCCGAGCTTTCTGCAGGGGTACAGTGACCTGGAGACATCTCTTCTGGGGCAAGACACCAGTGAAGTAATGGCCTTGAGGGCCCTTTTTACATCTTTTTTCTCCACCTGCTCCAAAAAAGCTCTCACAAAAAGAAAAAAAAAACTTTTCTCTTTGTAATATTGCTTCACTGTGCACTGATTCTTTTCATCTAAAATTATTCCTTTTTGSTGCTGCAATCTGACTTTGAGCCTCTTTGCACTGGCTGTAGATGTCATACGCAGCAGTACTCAGCAAGGAGAGGACATGTTTGACCTTTGCTGTGGCATCATGAAGGGCATTAGCATGGCTTGTGACACTGCTTTAAAGAGCATTTTGCTGTCATTTGCTGATGCCTTTACTCAATTATTATCTAAACCACAGAAGGGCTAAAAATCAAATACAAATAGTTAATCTTCCTTCTCTTCAGCATGGGAATTCAGATTCAAGCTTAGACTGGAAAATCAGAAGAAAATTCAAAGATACTCCACTTTCTTGATGACTGTAGCTGCCACCTGAACACAGAGGTTCCCTGCAGATCTACGAACAGGGACTTCCAGAAGCTGATAAAGATGAAGGAAACCRTGGAAGACCTTCTCGTGCCTGCCATGCCTGCCTAGTTCATCGGCTTCCTTCCGAAACATCCCGACGTACAGCAGYGCGCGAATCTACCCCCGACAGAAGGAGAAGAGAGTTGCCCTGGTGGGATGTGCTGAGAATGAGCTGGGGCCACTGCAGCTTTTGGGAGGCCAGAGTGCTCTACGCACGCTTACCAACAAAGGTAGGTCCCGGGGGCTTTGCCTCCTCTAACCCCGTCCCCTGGGCATCCTGCTTTTGGTGACCACCCAACAGCACGGTGCTCTGCTCCTAGGCCCATGGCATCCCAGGTCGTCCAGTAAAAYGGGGGGTCGGTGGGTCGCCCGGCGCGCTGCCGAGGGCAGCGTAGCCGCACGGCAGGGCTTTGAGGAAACTAGTTGTGGAGGAAAATGATGTTTTTATGCCTTTGTAAAAGGTCTTTGTAAAATAYGACGAAATGATGCTTAAAGCAACTTTCTTCCAAAGTGGAAGAGTTCAAGGATTGCAGCCTCCGTTATATGGGGTGATTTTCTGCGCTAGCGTAGCAGGCGGGAGAGTGAGCGAGCTTCTCATGCCGGCAGCTCTGCTGCAAAGCAAGTGGAAGACGTGAGTGCCGGGAAGCGATCGGTCCAGCTCTGGTGGCAGTTGGTGGCAGTCCTGGCTGGAGGTGTCCACGCCAAGCCCCGGGGCCATGGTCGTTCTCCCTGGAAAGGGTCGTTGTCTGGGATTCAGGAGCATCTGGCATAGTGGCATGTTGGTCCTTAAACTAGAGGTTTATGAGCAYGACGGGCTCTGATCGCCGTGCTCAGGAGATCGCGGTCCTGATCTGGATGCTGTCCTGCCCCCGCCGCCTCCCTGGCCTGTTTCCATCTGCCCRGCCCTGCGCAGTGGCTGTGCCCAGGCAGCGCCAGGCTCCATGCCGGCAGCACCGGGTGCTGTGGGTGCCCCTGCGCCCTGGGGAGTCTGGGGGCTCGCGGGCTGGGGGAGAAGGGCTGGCCGCGGAGGCTGATGACGGGCTGTGCGTGGCGTTTGCGTTTTCCCGGGAGTGCTGTAGATGATGTCTGGGCGCCGAAACATGGAAGGTGTCATGCGAGAGGCGTTGCCATGCGTGCTGCCTGCACTGCCCAGCCCTGCCCGCATTGCACTGCCTGCACTGCCTGGCCCTGCCTGCATTGCACTGCCTGCACTGCCCAGCCCTGCCTGCACTGCCCAGCCCTGCCTGCACTGCACTGCCTGCACTGCCCAGCCCTGCCTGCACTGCCCAGCCCTGCCCGCATTGCACTGCCTGCAGAGCCCAGCCCTGCCTGCACTGCCCTGCCTGCACTGCCTGGCCCTGCCTGCATTGCACTGCCTGCACTGCCCAGCCCTGCCTGCACTGCCCAGCCCTGCCTGCACTGCACTGCCCTGCCTGCACTGCCCAGCCCTGCCCGCATTGCACTGCCTGCAGAGCCCAGCCCTGCCTGCACTGCCCGGCCCTGCCTGCACTGCACTGCCTGCACTCCCCAGCCCTGCCTGCACTGCACTGCTCAGCCCTGCCTGCACTGCACTGCCCAGCCCTGCCTGCACTGCACTGCTCAGCCCTGCCTGCACTGCCTGGCCTGCACTGCCCTGCAGTGCCCAGCCCAGCYGGCACCCCTGCTCCCACCCCACTGYCCTGCACACACGYGCGTGGCATGGGGCTCCGATGGGGAATGGGCTCGTTTGCTATAGCTTTTCCTTGGGAACAAAGAGGATCCTTGGGTGCTGGGCAGGGCCAAAGCCTGGGTGCAGGGAGGCTCGTGGACACGGGCGCTCGCTGGGTGGCAGGGTGGCCTGGCGCGCAGGACGTCACGCACTCACGYGCTGCACGCGGGACGTCGCGTGCTCATGCCTGGCACCTGGGACTCGTGCTCACATGGGGCCCGCGGGTCTCCTGCTGCCAGGCTCAAGAGCTCACRTGATTGGGGCCTCATCCCAAAATGTTGGCTCAGGCGCTTCACGTCGGGGAAGGAGCCCRCTGGGGCTCTAGGAGGACTGGAATCAGGAACAGCAGCAATCATGATAAAACAGAGTGGATTTCAGGAGCTCGTCCTGTTATGGCATTGCCCCTACCTCCTGCCGCCCCRTTTTCGGCCCTGCACGGGCGCATCCAACTCGGGATTTTCTGCATTCCCCTAAAATGGCAATGGGGCCACGATGGCTGGCGAGGGGCAGCACCGAGCCAGAGCCTGGCCGCTTCAGCCGCGTGGGCTCATGCCAGCCTGCGGCAGTGCCCGGGCTCCGGCACCAGCCTCGGGGCAGGACGGGGAGGAGGGCAGGAGGCGCCTTGGATTTGGAATACAGGTTTGGGGGCCAATCTCTAATTAAAACCTTTTGG
Organism: Rhea americana; assembly: GCF_003343005.1. NCBI lineage: Eukaryota > Metazoa > Chordata > Aves > Rheiformes > Rheidae > Rhea > Rhea americana. Next base: position 6,173,066 of record NW_028186258.1, read on the forward strand.
ACAAGGTTTAAAAAAAAAAGAAAAAACATTCCGTGTCTGTTTAATATTTAACAGATGGGGGGGGGGAGATGTGAACACAACTGCAGACGGAGTTTTGCTGATGTGCCAGCTATATTGCCATCAGATACTGTTTAATTAATATGCAGAGTGAAAACATGCCTTCGATTTATTTATTAAAAAAAGGGGGAAAAAAAAGAAAACAGGAGGAGGTTGGGGGGGGGGAAGCCGGCCCCCATTTTCTCCTTGGCACGAAAACTTTTCGCCAAGTTTTCCTGCCCGGGAGTGCCCTGGCCGCCGTGCA
>NW_028186258.1:6175136-6178146 GCF_003343005.1 Rhea americana
CGGGGAGTTCAGCGGCGCGGAGCCGCCGCTCGCGAGGAGCGCCGCAGATAGAGGCGCGCTCCCCTCCTTTCTCCTCCTTTTCTCCCCCCCCCCCCTTTTTTTGACTGTGAAGAGTTGAAAAGCCTGTTTACTTTTTGCCTTTGATGTTGGGAGGATCTGGTTTTGATTAGATCAATACTCCTTTTTTCTCCCCCCTCCCTCTTTTCCCTTTTTTTCCCTTTTCCCCCCTTTCTCCCAGAGCGGAGGCTCCCAGGGTCCCCTGCTGACTCGAGCGGCGGCGAGCAGAGGCGCGCCCGCAGCTGCCCCGGCGGCTCGCAGCCATGAGCAGCGCCGCGGTCCTCGCCCACCTCCCGGACCCCAGCAGCAGCTTCAGGGAAGACGCCCCTCGCCCGCCGGTGCCGGGGGAGGAAGGGGAGACACCATGTCCGCAGCCCTCCAGCTCGTTTCTCCTGAAAAGCCAAAGCTTCAAGGCCACGCCGGTGCCTCCTGCCCCGAGGAGGAATGAGAACGGACTCGGGGAGCCGGAGGGTAGCGCGTCTCCAGACTCCCCTCTGGCCAGATGGACCAAATCCTTGCATTCCTTGTTGGGAGATCAAGATGGTGCCTATCTTTTTCGGACCTTCCTGGAAAGGGAAAAATGTGTGGATACCTTAGACTTCTGGTTTGCCTGCAATGGCTTCAGGCAGATGGACCTTAAGGATACCAAAACTTTAAGAGTAGCCAAAGCTATATATAAAAGGTACATTGAGAACAACAGCATTGTCTCCAAGCAGCTCAAGCCTGCGACCAAGACCTACATAAGGGATAGCATCAAGAAGCAGCAGATAGATTCTATAATGTTTGACCAGGCACAGACTGAGATTCAGACTGTGATGGAGGAAAATGCTTACCAGATGTTTTTAACTTCTGATATATACCTCGAATATGTAAGGAGTGGAGGAGAGAATCCCGCTTACATCAACAGCAACGGACTGGGGAGCTTAAAAGTTGTCTGTGGCTATCTCCCAACCTTGAATGAAGAAGAGGAATGGAGCTGCGCGGACTTTAAGAACAAAATCTTGCCTTCGGTGGTTGGACTATCCAGCAAGACATTGAGGGTTACAGCGAATGTCAGAGCCACGGAAGCGATAGAGAGTGGGTACAGGTAAGGGAACTGGCGGAAACTGTGCTTGGTTTTAACTTGGAGGGCTTTGGGACTGTTTTGGAAAGGCTGGTTGAGTGGCATGCTGTTAAACTAGGAAGCTAGCAGCAGATGCAAGGAAGTCTAAGGTGGTTTCGACATAGCTAACCTGGACCCTTCCCTGAGCCTTGAAACAATGTGGCRTTTGGGGGTGTTGGCTGCTTTTTTCCTCCTCTGTACAGAGAAAAACAAGATTCTGTGCTCTTAAGCTCTATTGGCCCTTTCAGTTCTCTTGTACATCAAAAACTTCATAGCAACTGTGTCCTCCGGACATACGTTAATTATTGGTTCAACTTTCAAAGCTATTAACTACAGTAGTAGAGTGGATTGTACAGGCGTATGAATAATGTAACCTACCAGTTCACCAACTTCACCATCAACTAGCGTTTAAATAAGTTGGTTATGTGGGAAGCAATTGTGTGGTCACGGAACAGGAAATGTTTGCACTTACTGCATTAAATTATGCGACTTGCACAAAATCTGCTTGTATTTTGACTGTGTTTATGTAATACACAACCTCGCTCATCACAGTCACTACGGGTATCATGTCAAAGCCATTTAGGATGGCTTTGAGCCAATGTGTACAGGAGCGTGCTTAAAATGAAGTGCTTAAGGCAATACAGGCATTACAGGTATAAAGTAATGGTCGATCTTTGGTGTTCTCCTGGTGGCCATGTACTCAAAGTTAAGCTTACTGAGATGTGCTTCTGTGTCCAAAGCCAGGCTGAGTGTGCAGTGTTTGCTCTGTGATAGCGGAGCCAGAGTTTGCGTTTTGGTCTTGGCTGGGGAGATCTGTGTTCCTGCACCCTTCCCTTTTGTTGTGGAGGTTGATGGAAAGGTGAGATGAGGATGAAGAAAGTAAGAGCCCTCTCGATATGAAAGGGGGATGGGGAAAGAGTCTGATGAGCGAATGATGAGTTGTATAATCCTCTGAAAATGTATTCTTTCCTCTCCCCACCCTTGCCATAAATGTGGATTGTTGGATCAGGGTTGAGAGGAGAGGGCTCTGCTGGCAGTTGTATGCTCTTGTCTGCCAGAAGAGGAGTTTGGTTTTTGGTATGGTAAGTGTTTGACATCTAGTTTACAAGAATTTTGAGAGCATGTCTGTGATTCATGGACATCAAAGGGTATCAGACTCCTCTCTAGGTTGCACCCTGCCTCTCGGAGGAGGGTTTGCTGGAGTGCATCTCTTCTTTCCTGCCCTGCGGAGAGGTTCCAGCTGTGCAGGGCTTCCCAGTGGCAAGCAGTGGTGGTAGGGACCGAGGGACTAATCCTCCCCCTGTTTACATAAAATTGGGAGAGCTCTTCTTAACTGCAAGGGTATTTATTGCTGTGAGTCTTAGTGGGATGAGCTTGGTCTGTTCCTTCTGCTTTGTGAGTGGTGGGGGAAAGCGGTGAGCGTGGGTGCAGGGGACAGGACAAGGGGCCGGTTTCATCCTAGCTCCACTGTGGCCTCTGGTGCTCTCMCACTGGGGGAGTCTGCAGGACGGAGGTGCTAATTGGCAGCTGGTTTGTGGCAGACTTGGGTTTTGTGATCCTCATCTCGTGCATGAATGTTGTTACTGTCTCTGCATCTGCTGTTCTCCAGAACCTGACTTGAACTGCTGCCCTTCACTTGCTTTCCAGGAGGGGAATGTTTGATGCTTTTATCTTTTAGTCTTTGTTGGTATTCAGTGCTGGAAGGGCTTGGCTGTAATGTTCTACCAGTGCTTCAGGCCCTTCTAAAAACCCACATGCTCCTTGTCCATAAGAGCTCCCACAGAACTGTGGCTGCTTGCCTGATTAGTGTTCCCTTTTTGTTGTTCTTTTTTTTTATTTTCCCCTTTCTCT
>NW_028186258.1:6178241-6189100 GCF_003343005.1 Rhea americana
TTTTTGTCTGGGGATTAATGCAGCTTGTTCCTCTACCCTCCCAGGACATTAGGTGGTGCATTTTGCTTTGATCACCTTCTCTTGAATTTCCAGGAGCTTTTGCGCTGAGATCTCTTGGCCCCATGGAGAGAAAAAGAGAAGGAAGTCAAGTTGAGAGTCTTCTCAGCCTTTCCCTGAGCTATCCATTTTTGAAGCCACTTGTGCATGCATGTGCTAGAAGCTGATGAGCATATGGCTGGGTTATCTCTCATCACTGAGCATTTAGGATTGCGTTTAGGATTGGAGCTGAAGCTTGACACGAAGTCTTTCCTGGTGAATGGCCAAACCACACCTCCATCCTAGTATGTTTGATGGAGTTTTTTTTTTTGGAGAATTTTTGCCCTTACTCAGTGCTTTATGTTTTTGAAGCACTGTGCAGGCTGTTTGCATTTGCTTCACTAGGTTGCAATTTGATTATAATAGCAAAAGTTGGGAGCACTGGGCTGAGTGCACCTGATCTGGGAAGCTGAGCAATCTCAGGCCAGCCCAGTGTTTGGATGGGAGACCACCTGGAAATCCCAGGACATGGAGTCACGGCCAGAAGCTTGGCAAACTGGAGACCACAGAAACCATACAAGTTGAAAGACTTTGGCCCCAGCACCAGTAATGGACAGGAACAGTCAAATGAAAACAGTGTTTGAGCCTAGCTGAAAAAAAGGCATATGCATACAAATTGGTAGTTATATATTTGAAGTCCTAATGCAAGAAATATTTTGAATTTCAGCTTCTCCCTTGTCCTTCCAAGCTACTCCCCTCCCTGTATGGTGCAGTGTGGTAAAACTGGCTGCCCCAAACTGCTGAGTGCGTTGGACCTGGCCTCATTGTCCTGGAATCCCAACTATTATTTATATGCAGTTCTAAATTTATCATGCACAAGTTTGTGTACACAGAGCCGCGCTCCTTCCTTTGCAGTGCCGCCGCAGAGTATGTTTTTGTTCAATCCAAGGTGGACTCATCTGCCTCCCATTAAGTCCTCTGTTCTAACATCAGTGGGACTGGCCTTGCTTTGAGAGGGCTGGGGCTTGCAGATGGCCTTCTGCCGGCTCCAAGTGCTTCCTGGCCTTTGAAACAACCCGCTGATGGAGCTCGTTTTGTGTCAAGTTATTGGAACCAAGTTTGGCTTCAATTATCAAAGTAAATGATGCCATTGTAAAGCTATGCTTGAAGCAGTGTTCTACAATTAGAGCATGGAAGCGGTGATTAACATAGTTCTGTAAAAATACACTTTTTCTTCAGGTTTGTGCATGTGTCTTTTTCTTTATTTTGGTCTTTAAACTAGTGATTGCCCAGTGATGTTTGTCCCAAGAAAATATTTAATGAGATTCGGTTTTTGCCTCAAAATGCTCCTTGCAGATTTTCTTTCCCCTTTGTATAGATCTGTGGTTTGAACTGCCAGAGAGCTTTTATTTCAAAGAAGTGGAGTTTGACAATAAAATAAATAAATAAAAGCTCTGGCATTGCAGTGCTATAATAGGGGGTACAAACAAGAGCCCCCTGAAATTTTCATGGCATTGTAATACCTCTGATATGCCCATTGCCTAACATAGCATGTAGGGAGCTACATGCTGTGTGTCATCGCATCAAGATAAGAATAGGCTGAGAAACATCAGACATTCTCCTTGAAGCTCCAGAGCAACTGCTACCTGACAGCTGAAAACACTTTGCATATTGAGTTTGAAGATTTTCTCTGTGTGTGTGTGTGCGTGCGCGTGTGTTTGTGTGCCTGTGTGCAGGAGCTGTGGCAGCAGACCACCTCTTTCCGCTGGAATTTAAAACCCTTGCAGGCAACTTGATGCATCTGGGTACAATTATTGGAGTAAGGTGGTCAGATTAGAACATGGTGAAGCAGCCCCCATCACATTTCTTAAAATATGTGAGGACTTGTGGATGGTGTTGTCTTGAAGATGAGGTCGGGGGCTTATTTTAAAAATATATAAACATKTTCTCGGTCAGTGAAGTTTTAGAGAGTAAGCCAGTGCTGCAGCCCGGTATCTGACAGGGCAGATGAGTGAGTTCTGGCCACTTTCTCTGATGACGTAGGGTGGAAGGCTGGATCTGGACACACCTCTCCCTCCAGCCKTGGAGGGACCTGCTGCCTCCGCCCCCGCCTGCCCAGCGGTCCCTGCTGCTGCCACCACCCCACCGAAGAGCAGGCCTGCCTGCCAGGACGGGCAAAACCCCCCACCCCGGTCCCCTGGGAGCAGGGCGGTGCTGCTGGAGCATCCTGCACCAAGGGGACCTGCACCAAGCAGCACCTCCTGGTCTTGGGCTTTGCTCTTGAGGCCTGAGGCAGTTTCAGATGAAATGACTGGAGGAGCTGCCTCCCTTCCCCAGTCTGCCCCAAATCCAAGCAAAACCGGAGAAGTGCCGCTTGGACCTTGCATCCCTCTGATTAAGATTAGAAGAGTGCATGTTCTTTGGGGGGGGGGAGGGGGGACAATTTTTTTTTTTTTCCTCCTAGCAGGATAACTTAGCTTTCACCCACATGTGGAATTAATTTATCTTCTAAAGATTTAACTTCTTTCCTGTGGCATTCTTGGCTATCCTTTTCTTTTTCTTTTTTTTTTTCTTTTTTTCTCTTTTTTTTTTCATCAATCTCTATTTTTTAACCTCTTGATCTTCCCGGCCGAAGCGCCTCGGCCTGCCTTGGGACAGCCCCTCGTCTGAGCTGCGCCGAAATACCCGCTCCGGCCCGGCTGCTTTTGCATTCGGCCTCTCCCGCCGGAGAGGCCCATCTTCTCCTCCAGTGCTTCCCCTTCCTTTTCTTTTTCTTTTTTCTATTTTTTTTTCTTTTTCCCCCCACTTAAGCCCTTGTAAAGACCAGTGTTTTTTCCCCTTGCGGGCGGAGGGGGGACGTGCGCTGCGGCGGGGCAGCCGGCGCGGTCCCCCGGCCCCCGGCTTGGGGGGAAGCGGCCCTAATTATTGGAGGAATCGGCAGCTCTTATCAGATGACGGACGAGGCCGTTGGCTTTGATATACAAACCGGGAGGCTTAAGCAGCCCCCGTCTTCCCCTCGCCTGGGAACCAAACCTGCCCCTTCTGCGTAATCCCCTTATCACGCCCCCAAGATTTGTGTATTGGTTCTGGCTGTGATTTCCCGCGGCCCTCGGAGGGGCCGGGGACGCCCGCGGTCCCCTCTCCCCGCCTGCTGACCCCTGCCGTGTTGCTCCCCCCCCTCAGCTTTCGGGGTTGCCCTGGGGATTTTTCCTGCGTCCGCTCTTGGGTTCGCTTCCCCAGGGGAAGTCGAGGCCGGCGGTGCTGGGAGCCTGCGTGTCCCTTGATGCCCCTTCCGCCGTCGCCTCCTCGCAGTGCCACCCGCAGCASGTCACGCTGCTCCTGCCTTCGCATCCCCCGTCCTCCCTTCCCCCATCCTAACTCAAAAGCTAAAAAAAAAAGAAAAAAAAGAAAAAAACCACAGGTGGAACAGCTAGTAGGCTCTCCTAAAAAGCAGACCTCTTGAGTTTTGGTAAAACTAGAAAAATGGCACCCACCTTTGGGAAGCCAAGCCTGAAACAGGCGATTTAAGCTTTGCCAGTGCTCACTCGCACGCTTGGTGGTCCTACTCCAGTAGTTTCAGGCAGTTCTCTTGTTTCAGGCAATACAGATACAGTAACTTTTTTTTTTTTTTTTCCCAAGGGAGCCCTAGCTCCTGTCTTCAGAGTAGACTTAAGCATTTATTAGCTGGTGCCTTGATGGCTCTCAGTGGGACTTGAGCTATGAACTTCTTGATCCTGTAGCTGCTGATATCAACAGTAAAGCTCCTGCTGGCCTCAAGCTTAAAGGACCAAGTTTTCAAAGGTATCAAAGCACCTGGAGGTGCTTTCTGGGATTTTCTGGAGCATGTGTCCAAAGTCAAAAGCACTGTCTTTCAAGTTGGACTTAGGGAGCTTTTAGACAGAATATGGTCTGGTCACCACAAGCTTCTTGTGGGCTCCTRGATTTTGGCAATGGATGGAGGCTTTTGCAGGGTCTGAGCAGCCAGTTCATGTTTCTCCTAAGGAAAGTGCTGCCATTAAACCTGTATGCTTTTTCTCTAGCTCARGAATGACTGATAACTAGATTGCTGTTTTGCTTATCCCCAGGTCCTTCAAGAGGAATGATCCTGTTAACCCGTACCATGTGAACTCTGGCTAYGTTTTCGCCCCAGCAACTAGTGCAAATGATAGTGAAATATCTAGCGATGCCCTGACTGATGATTCCATGTCGATGACGGACAGCAGTGTGTAAGTATTGGGTGTTCGCCTAGTCCTTTCGAAATGTGCCATCTGCAAATTAACTGGGCTGATGAACGGTGGAGTGATGGCTCCTGGGTTGTCACTCTACTTCTGCTCTCCTCTCACTAGTGGTCTGCTGAAAATGAGGTGTGAACCTGAACTGAGAGGTGTATCATGGTCTTTGAGGACTGCTGGTAGCCTTGCTGTTCATGGAGATGTGGGGTGGAATAAGGTGGTGAATCCGTCTGTTGCCATCTGAGCTAACATGTTTTCCCCGTGCTGATAGCGATGCCTGACTGTCCCAAGGAGTGCATCTCTCTGTGCCTTTTGTCTTAAGGCCAGGCTTCCTTAGCTATTTATCAGTCATCAAAGAGGAGGAGATTACTTCCTGTAGGAAGTGCTTTCTGTAATTAAGGTTCATCATTAATGTCAGAATGTACATTGAAAGGGCTAGTGACCTGGAGAAGCAAATAGCTGCTCATCTCATGTGGCTGGGGCAGTCTTCAAAGGATTGTTTGAGTGGCACTGTGCGGAGCAGGTCCAAGTGTTTTCAGAGCCTAGGGATGAGGGATGGTTTTGTGGCTTTGTCTAGGACTTGCAGGATCTGCTTTTTCCTCCCGACTCTGCTGAAGAGTGTGCAAGTTTGGATAAGCCGTTTGACCGTTCTTCCTCGGTTTCCTTACCTCTGGCAGGAGAGAACTGGTACTTTTATGTCTGGGTATTGAAGGGATAGTAGGACTCACTTTGTACTTTTAAGGATCATTTTCTTCAGCTGAATAGAAGGCAGATGTTTCTGTTTCCATGTCATGATCTTCACTTGGAATATGAGTCCTCCAGAAAAGCCAACCTGTCTGTTAGACAGCATGCTGTATCCAAGATCTCAGTCTCACAAGTGAAACTTCTTTGGAGTCTCTGCCAGCTGTGTGTAGTGATTACTGTACACTCTCCAAAAGATTTGTGTTCTGGATTTTTATAGTCAACGCTGCTGCATGATGATGCACAATGGAAAACAGGATTTTAAGAAAAAATCCTTGATACATTAACAAAAGCTTTTTTTTTTTTAATACACATGTGTGTTTTGAACTGATATTACAGAAAGAAAAAATAGTTTGTTGTCCCACCAGATTCCCTTATTGAACAATATTGGCATTAAATAAAAGAGCTGAATCATAGGGTGACTTCTTTATTTCTCCTTACTGGCTCTGGTTGTATGTGATCATGTGTCAACAGAGCATTCATTGGGTTAGTCATTTCTGGACCAGTGTAGGGTCACTTGGGATTCACAGGGCTAGGATTATACCCTCTCTTCACAGCAATGCCAATTGTAGGCCTTATACAGATGAGAGCACTGAGTGAGAAATAAAGTGCATGGTGGATGAAAGGCTTAACTGAATCGCTTTCAGCCTATTGTTAGTCTAGGGGAGCTTAGAGGGGATAAGAGGGTAGCAGGCCGCTTTGAAATTTGCTTGAACAAGTGAATAGGAGCTCCCCATAAAGCAGCGCATGAAAGGAGCCTGCCTGTTTTTTCCTGCCGGAACAATAGCCCGTGCGGGCTGCGCGGGTTTGGGGAAGCTTGGCTGATTAAACCGCCGGGAGCCGCGGGCCGGCGCGGCGCGGCGCGGAGGGGGCGCGGGGGGCTGCCGCGGCACGCAGCGGTTCCTGCGGCCGGGCGAGCCGGTTCCTCCCGCTCCGGCCCCCCGCGCGCACGGCTCCGGGCTGCCCGCGAGCCGGGCCGCTCCGGGCTCGATGTGTTTTGAAAGCGGGAGAGGTGGATCGGCACTTCTCGAGGGCTCCGCTAAAGTTAAGGCTGATGTAAAACTTCCTTCACAGAAACGAGGAGCCGGTGCCAAGATTGCAGTGAAACGTTTGGGATTAGCATCCTTTTGGGGAACCTGACTCTGCCGGTCTCTGAAGGCCCTGGAAACGCGCTGGGGCACGGGCCCTCGGCGCTTCCGCAGACCGGGCCGGSGTGCGCTTCTGCCTGCAGATCCTCGCCACTCTTTTAACAGGACCCAATTTCCCCCCCCCCTTTCTTCCGTGCAAATGCAAATCAGTTCTTTTGGCTTAAACTGGTATCAACTGAAGAGGAAAAACTTGTTCTGGAAAGTCTGTCAGACAGAGCAGTGAAGTGATTCCTTTTTTTTTTTTTTTTAATAAACCTAAGTCTGAACTGTGCTGGAGTTATGAGAAGTCTCCAAATAGTGCACAATCCGCCCTTTTTTCTTATAAATGCTAGGTTCAGTTTGTGTATATATATTTTATAATAGCCACCAAGCATCATGCAAATTTATATATCCATTTCTTGATTGGGGGGGGGGACGAGGAAAGGGGCTTTTTTTTTATTATTTGCTTATATCTTATTTATGGATTTACTTTGGACACAGGGGAATGCTGCTGAGCAAACTTCAAATATTACCTTATCTTACAAACCAGGCTTTTGATGTTGGCAAGATCAGAGGCTTGTTTCAGAGCCGTTGCCAAATGAAGATGGGAGTGAATGCATATGCGCATGAGTCTGATATTTCAAAGCAGCAGTAAAACTACATTCAGGTTAGGTCAGGCACATCTGAGTCAAAAGGCTAAGATAATTGGCTCAGCTTAAATGGCAGCTGACTGGAGAGAAGACTTCAAACTCGTGTTTCCCCCCAGAAACAGATTGGCTTAGCACCAGCCTGGTTAGCTGAAATGTTTATAATTAAACTCTACTATTTAGTGCCTAAACTCTGAAGCTCTTCAGCCCACAGCTTTTAGTAGCCAGGAAAGCGAGCGCCAGCGTTTGCCGCGGGAGAAAGGGGAGAGGTTGGGCTGAAGCACCCGACCCGCTCCTCCGCCGCGGCCCTGGGCCCGGCGCTGGAGGCGCTGGCCRGCCTCGACCGTTTTATTCCAAATGTGCTTTCTCTTAGCCTATTTTAGCATTTTTTTTTCTTTTTTTTTTTAATTTCCTCCCTAATATCTCCTCCTCGTTGTGCGGTGCTTGGCGGGAAACCCCAGCCCCGTCCGTCTGTCCCTCCCCTTTTCACCCCTTCCCGCTGCTTGCAGCCTGGCGTCGACCCGTTTCCCTCGTTCTGCAGCGATTCAGAGAGCGGGCAGCAAACTGGCTGTCACGTTCCCCCCTCGCTCTCTAGACCGACTTTCCCAAGCTGCTCCGTAACCTTCCCATCACTGGGAAATGGCTTCTTGTTTCTTTTTCTCCTTTTTTGTTTAATTCTGCAAACTTTGTTACCAGCTGTAAAAGCCGACCGACAAGGCAGGGTCGTGAGAGRCGCGGTTTGATGGAGGACGGGCAGAAGCAGGTCCGCTTCTCGCTGTCGGGCGCTGGTGCCTCGGGCTCCCCTTCCCGGGGACGGGCCGCGGGGGCTCTTGGTCTGCAGTCGCTCTTGCCGCCGTCCCCAGACCTCCGGCTACCTCCGATCGCCGAATTCCGCGTGTTGCGTGGGACGGGAGCGCCGGCGGCCGGGCGCCGCGGCCCGCGGGGCCGTGCGGGGTGGTCGTCCACCCGCATAGCGCCGGTGGCCCAGCGCGGGCTCGGGGACCCACGGCGGGATGCGCGCAGAGTGGCCTCGAGCACTTTTTCTGTAGTCCTGGGTTTTCACCTTGGACTTTGGGCTTTGCAACTCGGTTTGGCTTATTAAAGCAATTGCTCTTTAATGGCAGCTGAAAGCTAGGCCAGGATCTTCACCGGGCCCGAGGCAGGACTTGGAGCGCCCAGCRGAGGCGTCTACCCTTCGGCCTCGAGAGGAAGGACCATGCACCTCCTGGGGGTCATTTTCTTGCGGGTTGTCTCYGGCTGCACATCCGAAAGTTGGGCACGCGTGCGTCCACGTGGCCACAGGACGTGCCATGTCGGCATGCTGTGGGATATTGTCCTCTCTGGCACCAGCCCTGGGTGAGCAGTCAGCCTTTGCTGGCGTCCTCCTGCCCGGAAAGGATGGGAGCTGCTTTCTCCACTCGGGAGATGAGTAAGATGTGGGGGCAGACAGATAAAAGGGACTAGACCGGAGATCAAGGTTATTCAGCCAGTTATTCAGACAAGGGGTGGAATTAGACATTCAGGATTTCCGGGCATGCTCTTCTGGTTGTCCCCACTGTCTGTAGAAGGCCCTTTAATCCTAGTGAAGGTAATTTTTGGGCCTGGCCGGATGAAAACAGGCCACGTTGCCTCAAGCGAGCGGCGCCGTGTGCTTTTCCTCACCTGTGCTCCGTACCTGGTTTGTTCTCCTGGCTTCCTTGCGAGGAGCCGATGTGGCCGAGGGGAGAAACGTCGTACCCAGGAGGGCATGGCCCGGGTTTTCTCGCCCCTCGCAGCAGCCTGCCTGTGCTTGCCAGTCTCGGGCAGGAGAAACCTCTCAGCCCTTGAGCAGTGCTAGCGTGTAGCCATCCGTCTTCAGCCTCTTCCTTCTTGTGTCCACACTGCTGGCACCCCAGGCAGTGTTTTAGAAGAAAGTTGCTGCCATAAAGAGCTTAATTCAGCAGTTACGAGCACAAGTGTGCAGGGCTGATGCTGAAACCTCGCCTTGGAAGGTCCTTTCTGCAAGACACTTCAGAAGTCTGGAACAGGTTGCCCAGAGAGGTTGTGGAGTCTCCTTCTCTGGAGATACTCAAAACCTGCCTGGACACAATCCTGTCTAACATATTCTAGGTGACCCTGCTTGAGCAGGAGTTTGGACTAGATGATCTCCAGAGGTCCCTTCCAACCTCAACCATTCTGTGATTCTGTGATTTTGTGATTCTGTAAGTGAGGCTAATGGGATCTTCTGGGTGTCTTCCCATGGTGGCATTGCCTTYGGTTTGCTTTTCAGCCTGTACTTAGCTACTGCTCATCCATTCGTTGGTGGGCTTGTGGAGTGCTCAGGTTACTTTAGAGAAGAGGCTTGATTAGAACCTGAGGTAATTGTAATCAAACTAATGAGCTGGACTCCGCAGCGCTGTGGTTTGCGCTCAGAGAGCCCACACGTCCTGCTGACGGTGCCTCTCTCTCATGCCAGGGATGGGATCCCTCCGTACAGACTCGGGAGCAAGAAGCAGCTCCAGAGGGAAATGCATCGGAGCGTTAAGGCCAACGGTCAAGTTTCTCTACCTCATTTTCCGGTAAGTACCTGCACTAGCCAGCTGCAGGGTTGGGGTTTGGCCGTAGGCRAGGGCCTGTGCTGGGCCCTGAGGCGGTGAGAGATGTATGGGACATGCTGACCTAGGCAACCATGCAGGTGGAAGGAAGGGGACGGGAGGAAGGTGTTTGCGGCGTTCGCCGCACCCACGAGCGCACCGCTTGCGCTTGCCTCCTTGCAAAAGCCTCCTTACGYGGAGTCAGGCTCGGCCATTCCCTGCAAGTTGGGTGCTAATCAGGGGTTTTCCGAGGCACCGGATTTGGCTTCCGGCTTGGCATTCGAGGCAGGGCTGCCCCAGTTGGCYGCCCATGGGGCGGAAGGCCGTGGCTGCCCGTGCCGGAGCCGGGTCCCCGGGAGCTGGACATCACCTCGACGCGTCTCCTGCGCCCAGAGGCGCGGGCTTTGCCGGGTGCGCCTTGCTCCAGGGCTTCGAAAGCACGCTGTTCGGAAGTTGGCAGGAAATAGGATCTGCTGGCTTCCCACAAGAGGAACGTTTGTGGGAAGTAGGTGCCTTCCAAACTTTCTGTGCCCTGCTCTGAGGGGGCCCGAGTCGTGGAGCCGTCTTGCTCGTGAAAATTAACTCGCTAATGCAGTTCCCTTGCAAACTCCCGATTCCTGCAGCGAATAAACTGTTTACACAGACAAGTATAAACTTATCTTGTCTTGAGATTAATATGCTAAAATTCCTCTTTCTGCTGTCTTAAGCAGCAAGAAATCGTAGATGATATTTCTGGTGGGGAGGGCGTTGGTTTGTGTGGTTTTTCTTTTCTTTTTTCCCCCCCCCCTTCTCTTCCATAAAGAAAGTTCTATAGCCTGAGCTTGTAAATTAGATTATTTTGTCCCAGGGCGTGCAAATCGACTTTCTCTGTAAGGCAGTGCTTTGATCAGGGACTGAATAGAGCCAGCTTGTGTAAGAGTGACAATTTCCAGCAGAGTGGCCTTTTTCTACCCTCACATCATTTCTGGAGCTAAGTGGTTGCCGGAGAGAGGCCCCACCTCATCTGGTGGGTAGTATGTGAAAGAGTTGGCAGTTCAGCTTTCTGCTTTCAGAAAAAAAAAATAAAATAAAATAAAAAAGGGAGGGAGAGCGAAAGTAAGGGTGAGGGCGAGAGGAGTGAGGTGTGTTGGGGGGAGATGGCAGGAAGCAGGGGAGGATGCCGGTGGGTGGGTTCTTTTTCCTTCTGCTTTCTCCCCCCCACCCCCTTTTCCCTACCATTTTTGCTGCTTTTGGCAGAAATTCTCGTTTTGCCTTTTTATATTCTGCACTTGATTTGGAGATGTTCCCTTTTTCCCTTGATAGATCTGCTCGAGGCAGCCAAGCTCAGCAGTGCACCACTGCTAGCCTGCAGCAGCTTTCTTCATTTTCTGTACAAAGAGACTGGGGGGGGGAGATCTAGGACACTGTTGAGACAACACTACCTCAAAGGTGCCCAGTGTGTAGCCAGGAAATAAATTACCAGCACTTCTCTGATCTGCAACCGTTTGACTTCTTCTTCTTCTT
>NW_028186258.1:6189235-6201778 GCF_003343005.1 Rhea americana
TGATGTTTGACAACAGTCTTTGAAGATTTTCTACTTCAGAGTAGCTACTGATGGGCTGGTTGTACTACAGAGAGAACAAGCGGGGTTCCTCAGAGTGCGACCAACTGCTCCTGCCGAAGGCAAACGCTAGTGGGGAGGATGTCACTCCATGAGGCCGCGGCGCTAGCTCATAAAAATCCAGAGCAGACCATGCCTGGTTGCGGTCGGCTTTTCATCCAAACATGGAGACACAACAAGCGTAGCGGGGCCAGAAACGCCGCTCCGGCTCAGCGCCGGCATCTTGCCCTGCCCGCTAAGCATGGCTTGTCCCTTTTGTCCCCGCTCTGTGTAGAGAACCCACCGTCTCCCCAAGGAGATGACCCCGGTGGAGCCGGCCACCTTCGCTGCCGAACTCATTTCCCGATTGGAAAAGCTGAAACAGGAGCAAGAAACCATGGACAGCCTGGAGGAGAGGTTGCAGCAAATCAAAGAGGTAGGAGGCTTAACCTGCGCGGTGCCGGGGCCGGGGGGCTGCCGAGGTGGCCAAGGGCTGCTGGCAGGGACGTGTTTTCCATTCTGGAAGGCGAGGGTCTTGCCTGCAACCTCGGGATGGCTCCTGCTGCAAGGCAAGAGGGATGTTTGGGAGCCCCTGGGAGAGGTCCGGCGCTCTGGTGGGTATTCCACATTGGTGCTTCCCCCCCAAGGATGAAGAGAAGGAGGGACCAGAGCTGCCGGCTGGCGTGCAGGCCGGCCGGGAGGCGGCGAACCCCCAGCACCAGCAGCACCCGCTCTCGCTTCTGCCCGCTGGCAGCTACGAGGAGGACCCGCAGGCCATCCTGGACGAGCACCTCTCCCGCGTGTTGAAGACCCCYGGCTGCCAGTCCCCCGGCGTGGGCCGGCACAGCCCTCGCGCCCGCTCCCCTGACCGCTTGCCCGGGGGCAAGCTCCTGCCTGGCGCACCCTCGCCGGCCGCCGGCGCCCTCCTCGGCAAGGGGTTCGTCACCAAGCAGATGACCAAGCACGTGCACCACCACTACATCCACCATCACACCGTGCCCAAGACGAAGGAGCAGATCGAGGCGGAGGCGGCGCAGCGGGCGCAGTGCTGCTGCCCGGCCGGCGGCGACTACTACTGCTATTCGAAATGCAAGAGCCACGCGAAGGGCGCGGACCCCGCTGTGCCTCCGCCGGAGCCGTTCGGGTAGGTCGCGGGCGTTTCTCCGCCGGGCCCGCCCGAAGCTGCTCGTGCTTCCTCCCTCGGCGGCATTAACGGGGAGGGCAAAACCGCGGGGCGATGCGGGACTGGCGGGCGCCGGCGGTGCGAGGCGTTAACCGTGCCCGTGTGCATGCCCCCTTCTCTCTCCCCCCACCCAGCAGGAYGGGCACGCTGGCCAAGCGCGGCGGCAGAGGAGCCGAGAGCGGGGCCCCGCCGGCGGGCGAAGGAGGGC
This sequence comes from Rhea americana, assembly GCF_003343005.1. Lineage (NCBI taxonomy): Eukaryota > Metazoa > Chordata > Aves > Rheiformes > Rheidae > Rhea > Rhea americana. Next base: position 6,190,663 of record NW_028186258.1, read on the forward strand.
CGCCCGGCGCCCCGGGGCTGCAGCTGCCCGCCGGCGAGGCGGACCGGGCGCAGAACGTCTGGCAGTGGATGCTGGAGAGCGAGAGACAAAATAAGCACAAGCCCCATAGGTAAATACGCAGCTGTCTACAGCAATATCGCTCCCGGTAAATATTTATATATTACATGGGCTGTCTATTTTTACAATCGCTAAAAACAAATGAGACTCTTTGCTCCTCCGGTTTAATATAAAAGCTGTTCCGCAGAACCAGAAAAACCACAAAAATGTCATGTTTTTGGCAATAAACCTCCTTTCATGTTATGACAGACTTTTGAGAGGGAGCGAGCAGAATAGGAGCTGCTATTAAAGTCATATTTTCCAGCTTTTCTAACCCGGCTTCTTCCCCTCCCCAAGCACACAAAGCACAAAGAAGGCCTACAGCTCCGACTTCGCCAAAGGGGCCCCCAGCGAGCGCCCCAGCCGCCACCACCTGTGGGGGACCAGCAGCCACCCGCGCGGGGTGCAGCCCGCCCACCCCTTCGTCCAGGACCCGGCCATGCCCCCGCTCACCCCTCCCAACACCCTCGCCCAGCTGGAGGAAGCCTGTCGCCGGCTAGCAGAAGTCTCCAAGCCTCAGAAACAACGGTAATGACAAAAAATAGAAAAAAAGAAAGAAAAAAAAGAAAAAAAAAAAGAGGAATGGCAGGGTGGGGATGGGGCAGCGGCTGCGGCTCCCTGTTGACGGGCCAGGCTCTGGTCGCCTCCATCCTCTGCTGGGCTCGGGGTGCMGTTAGCAGCRTGGGAGGTCCGCATCTGCTGCAGCGCGGGTTTCTGCRTCTGCAGCCCTGCAGGTTTCTGCAGCGACGCAGGTTTCTGCATCTGCTGCAGCGACTCAGGTTTCTGCATCTGCTGCAATGTGGGTTTCTGCATCTGCAGCCCTGCAGGTTTCTGCAGCGACGCAGGTTTCTGCATCTGCAGCGACGTGGGTTCTGCAGCAGCCTTCAGCGAGGCCGTTTGCAGGTGTAGCTTGTGCGCTTGGTCTCCCAGAGTGCGTGCCGGCGGCCTGGCAGATAACTTAGCAAGGTTTTAGCAGGCAAAGGTGAACGTGTGGATATTGTCCTGCTCTCCAGTGTAGGAAGAGGTCCGGATCAGTGATGGGGCTGGACGGTAGGGATGAATGACAGCACAGCTTGGTGGAGCCCCACGGATGAACTTCCTTATTCCAACCCCACCCTACCCCGGCACAAATAGTTTGAATCCTAGACTATTACTTCCACTCGTTTGATGGCTGTAATTTGCCCACTTTTTTCCTCTGGGACTAACTCCAGCTACATACCAAGTGGAGAGTTGGACTGGTTATCTTTCATTTGGGTATGGAAGGATAAATTAGCCCACAGCATTTTTAATTCTTCCTTTGATTGTTTACAACATGTGAGAGTTGATACAAAGAGTGAACTTAATGACCCACAGGAGACTTCAATTAAGAAGATTGTATTTCAACAATTTAAAAAAAAAACTTTTTTTTTTCTTCCCCACTTGCTCCCTCCTCCTGACTTCAGATGTTCAACCTCAAATCAGCAGAGGGATCGAAACCACTCCACTGCTGTTCAGGGGGGAAACATCCCTTTCTGCAATGCAAGTCTAATGATAGAAGAGTAAGTATTGCATACRCATAAAAGGATTGGGAAACATATATTATAATTGTATTTTCATTAAATGGATTGTGCTTTGAAAAGAGAGGAAATTTTTATATCTGAAGTTTAGTCTTTCAAACATTCTTCTTAAAGACAGGAACAAAACATTTTCAAATCTTGTCTCTCGTTCTTTTTAACTTGCATTCCTGTAAAGTGGACAAAGATTGGATTAGTCTAATTACAGGATGGTTCTTTTAACAAGAAATCTGCTACAGAGAGGTCTAAAATGGCCTAAATAATTAAAGTTTTCTTTCTTACCCTCTTCATCTTAAGCAATGAGTAATGTTTGAAGTCCAGACTGAGCCACCTGACTAGAGCCTTTCATTTTTAATTGGTTGACCTTAAGTCCACCAGCTGTCTTTGCTAGCAGCTTTTTTTCTGAAGCCACTCTACAAAGACTTAGAACAAATTAGGAAGACTAAATTACTGCGGACTAACACTTTGTGACCTTTTGACATGCCAAGTGTACATTGCCTCAGAAGTAGATGTAGGTTTGGCTGCATGGCATTCACTAGAGCTTTGCCATTTTGCTGCGTAATATTGTTTTAATTATTCTTGCAGAAGCGTTCCTTATTTTGAATGACAAGATCCAGTTAATTTTATCCTCATTGCTCGCAAGTAAAAATAATGCTACCTGTGGACTTTACGTGAAGAGCTTTGCAGTGGTTTTGCTTTCTTAGTTGTTGCTAGGTGCAGGTAGTTTGGGGGCATGAGAAGGAATTAAGCTTGTCATCTCGTAGGAAGGTTTGTGCGAAGGCAGATGAAATGAGTCGTAAAATCAGCCACGTACACCAYGCTGGCTTGGCCCGCAGCGCGCGCACGCCGCCCGCGTCTCCGTTCTGCCATYGCCTTGCTGCCCAGTTTTTCAGCGATTTTCCTACCCTCCGTTCTCCCAGCCGTAAAAGGGGGAGAATTTGCTCCTGCGCACGTGCACCCCGAGGCTTTGTCATGCTGGTACTGCTACCATCAAAGTGTCCCGGAGCGGTTGTCCTAGGCCAGCGTCCCACTGGGCTGAGTGCTGCACGAGCACAGAGTGACAGATTCCCTTCGAGTACGGGACTGTCTGACGCTCAGGTCACACCCGCGCTGTTTCTGACTAGCGTTGTACGTGGCAGAAGCGCTGTTCGATTGCGTGCTGTGAAACTGCTTGTTTTCAAATGCAAACATAGCATTTTTGTATGTGTGTTTTTCTTTTTTTTTTGGTTTCAGTCATAAAGAGCCAAAGAAACTCCCAGTTGTTCACACCTCTCAGTCTAGTGAGTTGGTTGTCACCTATTTTTTTTGTGGAGAAGAAATTCCCTACCGGAGGATGTTAAAGGCCCAGAGCCTGACACTTGGGCACTTYAAAGAACAGCTGAGCAAAAAGGGAAATTACAGGTACGAATCTTTGTGCTTTGTTTGTTTCTTTTTCTTATGTTTTGAAATAAGACAAAAGAGTCAACAGGTATTTCTGCAGATCTACCCACAGGAATACATACACATTGCATTTTAGGGATTGGCTGTAATATTTTTATTCTAGTCCCACTCAGACCAAGAGCAACTTGGAGATGGACAAGGGGGATAAAGCTGCTCTCATGGGGTGATGAGCTTAGTTGATGGGTTGTTTCCTCTCCCCTGCTGCCTCCTCTTCTTCCTCTTCCTCCCCAGAGCGTGCAGACTGGGGGACTTTGTGTTACAACTGCTGTCTGAAAAGCTGGGGTGGCCTTGTGACTGCACGGAGCGGTGGGATGAGTTAAGAGGTTCAGTTCCCAAACTGGTGTCAGCGTCCATACTGGTACTGGCTTCCAACTAGTCTTTGGCTAGGCCTTAAATATCTTTGTGTTTGTAAAATGGGCATAGTGATGCTTTTGTCTCAACAAGTGCCAGGTGTTTGAATAGTGTCCCCATAAACGTGGTAAGTGAAAGGTTGGGATGTTTCATTTGAGTGTAGACGTAGCTGAGGTGCAGCAAGTTCACTTCTAGCTCTTCAAAAGCCTTTCCTTTTTGTTAGGGGAAAAACTCTGCCCTGCAGGGAATATTCCACCAAATGGTGTTAGGTTCCTCTTTAGAAACACCAACAAATCTTGCGTATCTGGTTTCCAGGGCCCAGCTCCCAGTTTAGCCAGTTTGCTACTTCCTTGTTGCTCCTGTTCCCATGGCAGTATCATCTTCCTTGTTGGTTGTTTCTGCTGTGCTTCCCTGCCGGGTTGGGCGCTGGTGGAGTTGCAGTGCATGCAAGTCGTAAAGATCTACCATTTCTCTCTCCAGGGTTGGCGGTGGGGGGACATCCAGCTTTAAGCTTTGACTTTGCACCGACTCTGGTGCTCCTTCGGAGCCAGCAGGCATGCCTTGTAGCTGGCAGCCTCTGATTTAACCTCCAAACGGCCATTTTGCTGGTATTAATGTGACTTTCCAGCTGTTGCTCCATCACTGAGGTGTCACTAGTTTTGGCAAGTCCACCTGTGCAGAGGGGAAGAAAGTCACCTAAGGAAGCTTTCAGGCTGGGGGAGGCTGAGCCGGTGCCTACCAGCGCTGTTGCATGGTGGGGCTGGGGCTGAGACACTGCCATGCGTCCCCAGACCTGCTTTGCAGCCYGCCCAGCTGCCATCAGATGGCAGCAACCTGCAAGGACCCCCCCCAACCTGGAGGCCCTCCAGCGGAGGGTCCTGTGCTGCTTGCACCGTTGGGCCGTTTTTCAGCTTGTAAAGCCTTTCCCAGACCACCACGCASCTCCTCAGACTGCAGACTGAAAACGCTGCCTGATGGCAGGCTCCTGACCCAACTGCAGACCAGTTTCCTCGGCCTCAATACGGTTTGGAAACCACCGGTCTGATGTTGCTCAGTTCCCCCCTTGCTATTTAGTACCTGTTCTCCCCCCATATCATTTTTCCCCCATTTAATTTCTAAGATGTTTTTCATGTGATGCCTGGGTGCCAGACTAGGATACTAAAACCTCTGTGGCCTGAAAGCCCCTCCAGGTGCAAGTATTTGTGCCTCGTCAGACTGTAATTACTTTAGAAAATGTTTTTAAGTGACTGACAAGGATGAAACAATGTTTTGCTTAGATCTCACCCCTTTACACCTGGGTAAAGACAATACAGAAATTTATAAAAGAAACTTGGGTATGTGCCCAGTATTTTATCTTGCGCAGACACAAGGTGAAACTAATTACACAAATGTGTGTACCTCCAGGGAATCATTTTGATCTAAGCTTTGACTTTTGGCTGGACTTTGAGTGAAACTGCGGGTGACCTTCAGGGAAGAGGGCTGCGGTGCCCGGAGTAGCGTGTGTGTTAYGGGGAGGCACTAACTAGGCTGCTTTGGTCACATCTGGCATTGATTTCTTTTTAAGGCACATTTAATAAGCATGGCTTTGAAGCCTTTGCCTTTCATTTAGTGCACAAAGACATGCATAAATGCTCGACTCTCCAAATTCTTCATTGATTGGATCAGTTTGTACCGCGGGTACCTCGGGCTCTGCTCTTGCTCCTTTCCAACGCCCRAGTCACGCGTCCGGCCAGGCAGCGGGGCAGTTGCTGAGACAGTCGTGGGATTTCCCCCCACCTCCTCCCCTCCCTAAAAAAGAAGGAATTAAGCAATGATTTAATACTGATGGCGTTAACAAAAAACAAACACACACATATATATACACTCATACACACACACACACACACAAAAACTGGGTGGTGTCGGGTAATCGTACCATGGCAGTAGTTCAAAACAGAGCTGCAACACCAGCCTGCTCCTCTCTATTGGTGCCAGATGTCCAAAAAAAAAAGCGCGCAAAGCTTGCCACATAAAATATGTTTCAATGGAAAGCCCGTTTCTGAGCAAATAAGAGCAGAGTGACTTGTTTGAAGATGTTGTGCGGGAAGATTTTTGCTTTTGCCTCCTTATTTTTTTTTTCCTTTTTTTTTCTCCCTTTTCGCTGTGAAATAAGGTTGCAATTATGTAAAAGGTCATAGCGTGTTTGCTCAAATAAAAATTTGGTGAGCGCAGCCAGCGCTTGGGCTGGCAGAGGAAGCCGCCGGGCAGAGCGGCCGCTCGCTGGCGCGGGGCGGGCGGAAGGGGCGCGAAAGCCCTTTGCAAACCGCTCGGCCCCCCGGCGCGTTTCTCGCGGCCGGGGGGGGCTCGTGGCCTCGACCTGCGGCCGTGAAGCYGGTGGGAGCTGGGCCGGTGGCTTCGCCGGGCGCAGGCTCCTGGGAACATCTTAAATGAGAGTTTTTTTTCTTTTCTTTTCCCTTCCCTAAGCCATTAAACAACATGTGTCAGTTCAGCTAGGAAGGGCTTTGCAAAAATAAATGCTAAACATACCTTGCCTAAATGTAGCTGCTGCATGCTCTTTGATTTTTTTTTTTTTTTTTTTTAAAAAGCCAGCTTTTATTCTCCTCCCACCCAATAATTTTAACTTACCTGAAAAATAAAGAGGTTCGAAGCCCATCCTTAGTGGATGTTTTAAAAATATGTAAGAAGAAAGTCACCACTTACATAAAAAACCCGAAGTTCTAAGAAGACTCTGCCACGGATTTTTTTTTTTTTTTTTTAACGTTTTAGTGGTAATACTGAGGGTGTCATTTGCTCTCCTTATGCGTCCTAGTAAAAACCGCAATCCCCTTTTCACCTAGCAAACAGCCGCCAGCCCCCAGGGTCCAGAACTATGGAGGGAGCGTGAGGGAGGAGTGTGGGGGGTTTTGGGTGTGTTTTTTTTTTTTTAACGCGCTGTCGGATGAGGCTTTTTGTGGTCCCGGTGCTCGGCCGGCGGGTGTCCAGCGCCAGGCGCTGCCGGCCGGAGCGCGGTTGCCCTTTGCACGTGGCCGGTCCCGTGAGCTTTAAAACGTGGGTGTTTTTTAGGTAAGGTATTTGACCAAAATCACCGTGCTTGCTGATTTTCCCTGCTGCTGAGGATACCCCGTGGCGCGGGACCGGCCGCGGAGCTGCCTCCTGGCAGAGACACCTTGCAGACGCCGCGGGCTGCAGCCTCCCCTTCGCCTTCGGATTTTAACCCGTGTCTGACTTCTCCTTCCCGCAGATACTACTTCAAAAAAGCAAGCGATGAGTTTGACTGTGGCGCAGTGTTTGAAGAAATCTGGGAAGACGAAACAATCCTGCCCATGTACGAAGGAAGGATTCTTGGGAAAGTGGAAAGGATTGATTGATGGCGTCGGCGTTACTTAAGAAAATTTAAGCTAGACAAGTCTGTGGACACACAACAGTAGTGATAACAAGATAAAAAAAAAAAGAAAGAAAAACTCTGAAGGAAAGTTTTGAACCAATGAAGAAAAAAGAAAAGTGAAGTCTATGAAGACTTTGCTGAATTAGCCTTAGAGGAAAAAAATGGCATTTATTATTCATGAGTTGGATACTGAGATGATAAAAACCCTGAACTATTTATTAAATAACATGACCACTGTTGGCTATTGGAGATGCAGACCGTGTTTGAGAGACTTCCATACATAATATATGATTTCCTGGGGATCTGAAATCTATGGACTAAGAGAAACTGTGTATAGCTTACCTTAACAGTAATCCTTATTGATATTTATTGAACACTCTGTTTTCCCCTAAGTCCAGTTTTTGGATATGCTGCTTTAACAATGGAGAAGAGAGAGGGGCTGGGAGGTGGGGTGAYGGGAGGAAGGAGTATTTTATTTTTTTATATTGTTCCCACTAGCTAAAATTGAGCGGTTTGGCGCTGAGTGCATTCGTGGCTCTTTTCGAGGAGGAGGAGGGAGGGAAGGACGTTGCGCCCAGTATTTCTCCGAGCAAAGAGAAGACTTTTCTAAAGAAATAATAATAAAAACCGAAATAAAAATACTGTCCTGCCATTCATCTAGAGACCGGTGCATTTTAATCTCTGCTGCTCTAATTTGAAATAAAGGTCTTAAGTGTTAAATACATTAGACRCAATATACCTACAGCAACTCGTCGTCCTGCCCGGGGCTTTCTGGGGCACGAGGTGGCTGCGGCGCCGCCGCCGCGTCCCGCGCCGATCTCGGCCGAGGCAGACCACAGCAAATCCCAGGCGCAGGGCGGCTGTAAACGAAGCCATCTCGTTCCCGTTTCCACCTTCGACACACCAAAAGGACGCGTTGCAAAAGCCAGGTTAAAAACCCGTATGTACGACACGCAGCTAGCTAAATTTTCTTTTTTTTAGCCGTTCAACGTTAGCACAACTTATATTTAAATGACATTTTTAACTATGATGGCGCATAGTTGTGGAGCACGTGGTTCTTCTTGTGTGTGTGTGTTTTTTTTATTATTATTTTTATTTTTTTTTGCCGTACCCTCACGACAGCCACGGGGGCCCGCGGGAGGCGCCAGCGAAGGCTCTTGGCGGCGCTTTGGAAAGCTGCGCGAGCACGTGCTAGGGCAGAGCAACCCTTTCCCCAGCAAGACCTTGCATTTCTACAGTTGGGTTTCGTGTTGATTAAGTTAATCTGTGCATTCTGTTTGCCATCGCTACTTTGTACAAGTCTGTATATATTGTAGAAAATGTATGGTGGAAAAAAAAATATTAATACACTATCTCTAGTGTTTTTAAAATTTAATCAGTACAGTACCTGTGCCTGCATGGTGTTACTAGGCCATGCGTCGCCCTATATTCAGGGTTCAAGCTTTCCCTTGTTTGTTTAAGGGGTTTATGTATAAATATATTTTATGCCTTTTATTACAAGTCCTGTACTCATGACTTTTGCCATGGCATTTTGTTCTACTTATACTGTAAATTATGCATTATAAAGAGTTTCATTTAAAAAAAAATTACTTGGTACAATAATTATTGTAATTAAGAGATGTAGCCTTTATTAAAATTTTATATTTTTCAAATTAATATTGTCTGACTTTTTTTTTTCCTTCTCTCCCCCACCATGACTTACACTGCTTCTCCCCGGGGGCTGGGGGCTCACCCTGGAGCCGAGCGCTGCCTTCCCCTACCAGGCGGGAGCTGGTCCTGCTCGGAGCAGCTTGCACTTAAAGCAGGGGAGCCCAAGGCTGCCGCTGTGCTTCGGTGCAGTAATATGGCCATTATAGCTCATGCAGGTAACTCTCGGTGCAGGTGTAGTGTGGACTTTCTGCCCAGCCCACAGCACAGCGCTTACCTGAGGGTGAGAAAGGGCCGGTAGAGCATTCTGGACTTTTACTGTAGCTCTAAAATAGGATAATAAATCCAGAATATAATTTTTCAGTGTGACCTGGCGGTCTACGTACCGGAGCTCTGCTGAAGGTGGTGGTGGAGCTTCTGCGCCATCACTGTTGGCCGTGAGGAGTCTGGGGTCCATCACATCCTCACCCAGGTGCAGCTGCGTTTGCTAGAGGCATGACTGCTTCCAGCTGCCCCCCCATCGCCCTTGATAGCCCACATCACCTGTCTGCTTAAAACATCAACTTTTTAAAGCCTTGGCTAGTCTGGCTGCCTTTGAGGGACCTGAATTTGGGAGAGGGTTGATGCAAGCAGGTCTGGGGAGCATCTCCAWGGGCCTTTCCTCTCTTTTGGACTTACTTAAGGTACAAAACCTATTTTATAGCTGAACGAGCTTAATTTGTTCCTGAGGGAAGTTGCCCATTCCAGGGCTGGATTTGTCTCCCAGCTGTTGCCCAGACCTTCCCTGTCTCCAGCAAGCAACCCTGGGAAAGCAATTGTGGAAACGCTTTTGGTCTCGCACGCTGGTAACTAAAGCCAGCCTCTTTTCTTTTGCTAGACCAATGACACCGACTTTTTTTTTTCCTCCCTCCACCCTATTTTTTTTTTCTATGAGGTTTTAAATTATCTGGGTTATTTTGCGTGTATGAGAAGACTTCATTTAAAACATCAGTAAAACTTCTATCAAAGGGCTCAACTTCACACCGAGTACATGAATCCTTCGGTTCAAAAAAGGAAGAAAAAAAAAACTGCAGGCAGTTTTACACATTTAAATGGATGGTGTCTTGTTTTAAAAACCATCTGAAGTTCATGGGGTTCATCTTAATTGATAAGCTGGACATAACGGATGGGTGTAGGGGGACTTCAACAACATAAGCGAAGAAAAAAATTTTTTTTCCTTTTTTTTCCTTTTTTTTCCTTTCTTTCTTTTTTTTTTTTTTTTTTTTTTTTTTTCCCAAATTTTTGTTTTTTTTTTTTTTTTTTTTTTTTTTTTTTTTTTTGCTTTTTGAAGATTGGGGAGTGAGAAAGTCTCATTTTGACACAAGCAGCTCTGGTTTTTTTTTATCTTTATTTTTCTTTTTTTTTTTTTTTTTTTTTTTTTTTTGCTTTTTGAAGATTGGGGAGTGAGAAAGTCTCATTTTGACACAAGCAGCTCTGGTTTTTTTTTATCTTTATTTTTCTTTTTTTTTTTTTTTTTTTTTTTTTTTGCTTTTTGAAGATTGGGGAGTGAGAAAGTCTCATTTTGACACAAGCAGCTCTGGTTTTGGTGTAGCTCGAGTTTCCTGGGAGCCAGTTTGAATTGAGCCCTCCTTGCCCCGGGGCGGCAGGGGCTGGGGGGCTGGGGGCCCGGTGGCTGGGCCACCTTGGGGCCTGGAAGAACCTGCCCCGTTGGAGTCCGAAAATGTGTGAGACTGACCCCATAATCATGATCTAAAGAAAAGAACCCCCCCAAACCAAGAGTCCTGGCTCGATGGCGGACGTTACGCCATCGTTAACCTGCAGGCAGCACTGGACCCATCGCGGGGAGGGTAATTTTGGCCATCAGATGGAGGCGATGGCCTAATTTGAGACAATTTCGGCCAACCTCCCTGGGCCCTTCTCCTCTTTCAGGAGAGGAGCTGTTTTGGGGGGAAGAAAGCCCATTACGTCCTGCCTGCCTTAATTCAGTGCTTCACCCGGTAAGATTTGACAAATAGGATTTTTTTATTATTATTTTTTTTTAAATGACAACAGCTAGACCCTCCTGGCTTTCAGCACTGGCCTGTCCTCTGCAGCCAGGTGACCTCTTGGTCTCGTCAGTCCCAAAAGCACAAACAGGTTGGGGCAAAATCCGCACCCTTTGGAAAACGCGGGATTTTTTACAAGGAGCTGCGACAACCAGCCGGAGCCGGGAGCAGAAGTCGGCACCTCTCCTAAAGCTCGTGCCCTCCAATCCCTACGTGCCGCCGGGCGTCCTGCAGCCCCGCGAACGCGACGCGAGCCGAGACATCGCCGAGAACGGCGGCGCGCGGAGCTGGGATGCCGGGAAACGGGCCGGTCCGCGGGGAGCAGCCGGCGAGGGACTGCAAGGCGCGGAGGGAGCCCCGCGGCCAGGCGGGGGTTAAAGCCGGCACCGGGGTTGTTGCCATGCAAAACCACGCAAAACACTGCAGTTTTGCATTGAGATTCAAATGCCCAGATCAAAGCGGAGCAGCAGGAAGGAAAGGGCAATTTAGGTTGGAACCGGAGGAAACTTTCTCAGCTAGCTTCTGGGAAGGCAAACAAGCCGGGTTCGGAGGGCTCGAACCGGAGCGGGGCCCGGCGGGCGCGCGGGAGGCGACCCCCT
>NW_028186258.1:6202438-6294317 GCF_003343005.1 Rhea americana
AAAAAAAAAGAGTTCAAAGGGATCTGAGAGTTTTCATGTAAAGTTTAGAGTTTAAGGCGTGACTGTTGGCTGCGGAGCCCCACTGTTTGAACTCTTGTTTATTAAAAACAGTTTCCCAGCATTTCACAGGGTTCGGAAAGACAACAGCAAAGCGCAGCCTTTTCCACCAGCGCTGTTTCAAGCCTCTGCTGATTCCTGCCTCCGCGTTTCATCTTTTCGCCGTCCGTCTCCCTTCCGGATCGCCTCGGAGGGGAGGCTGCGCCGGGCGCGGGGAGCAGCCCGAGCCCCGCGGCCCCGCGCCGACGGCTTGGGCTGGGCGCTGCGCCTCTCGCTCCCGAGCCTGCCCCGCTGCCGTCCCCGCTCGCAGCAAAAATATCCTCTTTCCAAACTCCGGGGACTGATGGAAAATATGAACTTAATTTCGGGTTCTGTTTTCCTTAAATCGGCGCAGTTCCAGTAAAATCAGATTAAAATACCTCCAGTTCCTGATGTTTGGGGATATTTAAAGTCAGATCAAAGCGCTGTTAACCAGTCCTTTTGGTAGCACGTTTGATGAGAAACACAGGTGCACTAATATATTAAGCTAGCAGCCGGGCTGATTTAAATGCTGCCTTGCACTTGGGCTTCTCATCCCCTTAAATATCAGCTGGGCAGGAGGGAGGGAACGGACGGATGATGTTTTAATACAAGATGACTTTTTTTTTCCCTAGATGCAATTTGAGCCGATTCATTTTCTGCATTAAAACTTAAAAAAGAAAGCAAGTTACTTTTTTTTTTTTTTTTTCTCTATAATAGCCACAAGGAGAAAGAGGCTGTCAGATCACGGAGATCCACGGAAAGTGCTTCACATGCCCAAATCTTCCAAGCGCGGGACGTTGGCCACCCTCCCGCTGGCGCAGGACCGGCCGTGGGCGCAGCGACCGGCCGCGCCGCCCCAGACCCGCCGGCGGGTTTTTTCCACCCTTTGCCCGGACGCTCGCAGAAGCGGCCGGCGAGGTTAAATCCCGCCGTGCAGGTGCAGGACGGTTTTTTCCCGCGCCTGGGAGCCCGGCAGGACAGGAAGGGGGTGAAATTTTCAAGTGTTACCATGTGCAATTAAAATGCACGTGAGTAACGCAGTAAAATAATAAAAACTGCTTTATAAAAGCGCCTTGATGAAGCAAAACTGTCAAAACAGCGCCTGCGTCGGTCCGAGTCCCTCCTTCCAGCGCTCCAAAGCGCCCGCTTACGGCGGAGCCTTCTCCGGAGTCGGGGATCTCCGTATYGCGATTTACGAGGTTTTTTCCCCTAATTACTCAACCCCCCGCTTCGATCCGACCGCCTCGGATCGCGGCCGGCCCTGCAGAGGGGCAGSAGACGGACGCGAGCGACCGCGGCTCCGCCAGGCCCCTTCTCGGCAGAATCCCGCCCCGCAGAGGGCGCATCCGAGGCCGGACGCCCACGCGGCTCCGGGCGGGGTGGTGGGCGCCCGGGAGCCCCCCGGCCCGAGGATCGCAAAGGGGCTTCCTGCAAAAACCGCGGCTGCAGGAGATTGCGGCGGAAAAAGGCTATTTTCAGTGCTGCTCCGATTTTTTGCCCTCTGTTGCCTTCCATAAAGGATACCGTGAAGTTAACGATCCAGCCGTGGAATTTTAAATAGCTGCTTCATGACTAACAACATGTGCTCCGGATCAGCGCGAGCCTGTATTTACATATTTCCCATGATAAGTCAACATATGGTTCTTGTTTGTAATGCAGAGTCGCCCTCTTCATATTAATACTGTTATCCCCCCTCCCTCTTTTCACTATTATGGTGGAAAAACCTTTTCTCGTAATTATCGTTAGCAAAAGCGTGGCGCAGGTGAGAGGCTGCTAGGGCACCCAGAGCCCTGCGGGCTGCCGTGTTCGGGTTCCCGCGGTGCCGGGAGCCGCGCGAGACGCCCCGGGTCGGTCCCGCCAGCGCGCTCCCGGGGCGCCGCGCGGGATTTCCCTGGGCAGCCGCGCGGGCCGATGCTATTTCTACCCCCTTGGGTCTGTAGTTTTTAGCATGCAGATAATTCGTTAAATTAGCTTTTTTTTTTCCCCTCCCCCTTTTCTCCCCCCAGCGCCCAAGCACGGGTTAGCGAGGGGATACGAACACCCGCGTCTGCAACCGCAGGAATCAGCGTTTTCCGAGCTCCTGCCCCGTATTCCCTGCCGCGGTGCCCTCTCTCACTGTTCAATCCCGGCACATCAGCTATTTCCCTTGGGAGATTATCCCACGCGGAATTGGCTCCTAACGGCCACGAACCTTTTCCTTCCACCCCGTCACTAAGATTATTTCCCTTATTTAATCTTACTATTCCCTCCCGACCGGCCGGAATACTCCCCGCCCTGCCCCCGCGCGCGTTTCCCTTTGCGTGCTGGTTTGAACCCGTACGAAATACCGGGCTAGTTTCCTTCGAAGGAGGCGGGAAAGCAGCGTGGCAGCGAGCCCGCGTAGGCGGCGAGTCCCTTTCTGTAATTYGTATTTTCCCTCTAACGAGGGGCTCGCGAGTGAGACCCGGGGGTGGCTCGGACCAGCTCCCAGCGCGCGAGCGCTCCGGGACTTCAGAGTACTCGCATCCAAACCCGGAGCCGCGCTTCGTGGCTGGCCATTTATCCCACTTCTCCCCCGCGTTAGGTGTGCATATTTATATATATATATTTAACAATGACTCCAATCAACATATGAGATGTTAACAGCCTTCAACTGCAAGGCAAGCATCGGCAGCTCGACTTTCTGACTTACATTTGTAAAAATGAGAGGGTTTATACAGACGTGTTTAGCCTATCAGTTCTAGCATTTTCCAGAAAATATGTCTCYATTTTGCAGGTTATCCCCGTTCAAACACAGTTATAAAATAAAATAAAAGTGCAGGAATATGGTAGGAACACGTGGTACAACAGCTTGCGTGATTCCTGTTTCAGGGCATCCCAGCGGATCCCTTTTCCTCCCAACACCTGCGACTTCCTCCACCGAGAGACTGGAGGCAAGACCAAAACCCCGAACAATCACACGGCTCTCTGACATTAGCTTGATACCTTGCTGGGAAAATCAGAATTTCATTGACTTTATCAAGAGGTTTTTGGGCCGGGAGGGAGCATAATGAAGATACAGTCAGACTCCAAGCCAAAGAGGTTCCCCAAATGCAGGCCAATARCTTGCAATTCTCAAATGAGAGCAATTCTTCTAATCTTCTTCTAATCTAAACAGCATTTCAAATTTAAGGCTCTACGAAGCAGTTGCAGATGCCGTGGCTAGGTGCTGCCTGCTTTGYTGCTCTTGGCCGTGCTGGCTGCGTGGCGCGTTTCTGCTCCTCGGCTAAACAAGCTTGCAAATACTTTGCCCTGAAAATTTCTTTGAATTAAAACAATTAGTTCCCATGAATTCATCATGGATGCAACTTTGAAGTTTTCTTTTTGTGAGCACTGGGGTCATTAGAAGACATGCRTTACCGTAACTGCGGCAAGGGAGTCAGGATTTAGAAGTGCAAGAACAACCAAAGAGCAAAGGTGCAATTTGTAAACCTGACAGTCAGCTTCGAGGAAACCGTCCCGCAGCATCACGTGTGACGTTTTCGAGAGCACAGAGTAGATGATGACATTGTTAAAGTCTTATCTCRAAAATTACATCTGCAATAAGCTTTGAAAAATACATGACCTTACGCTCGTTTTCTCTCTCGACAGGAGAGGCACCCATGAAACTAAGAGCTCTGCTTGGCCCTCGAGCCAAGTTTGGTGGCTCTTGCAACCTGGAAAGYCTACGCTGTATTAACAGAGAGAAAAAAAAAATCTTGGAAGGAGAACTTTTCCTTCTTTTGAAGTCAGAATGGATTTGCAAGGGTCTTATGCRATGAGGGGACAGTTTTAAGTGGAGGGGATCTATGTATAATTTTAGCCATGTAAATAGTCCTTTGCAGCCTGGGAATCTTCACACTTTCCAAGGCTTTAAGAAGTTGGCGCTGCAYACTTGTTAAAATCAGTTTAACCACTTGCCAAGAGGTTTAAAGAAAGATGACACCTATTTTGCATGAATAGTAATATTACTCTGATGAATTTAGTTATACTAATGGGAGAGCTTAAAGAATATTCTCCTGCCCATGGTGAATTTTTTAAGGCAAATAATAAGGTTCTGGAGGGTGTAACCTAAAATAGACATTTCATAAAAGATTCATCCTTGAACAAAAATGTCATGAAAGCATGAAATGAAAAATAGACGACAATCAGAATTCTTCTTGAAGTGCTTTGTAGTAATTATTTTTAAAAATCCTCACAAAAGACTCTTTTCAATTGCAGAATAGCAAGTGAGGTCTGTATGGTTCAAGGCCAAATAATTTCCGCAATGGAAAAAACAGCTTCAGTTCTTCTGTTCTGATGTAAGGTATTTTAAATGGGCACGAGTTTCCATTATTGCTTTCTTTTCCCCAGCTTCCACAGGACATGAATTATCCACAGACAAACCCTCTGCTCCTCAAAGTGATGGCCGACATCATTTACTTCTGTAATGCCACTGATTGCATGGTGACACCAAGTACGGCATTTGTAGAAGGGGTCAGTGGGTTTGTAGATGAGGTGGGAGACGTCTCCTTGCTGCTCCCCGGTTGCTCTGATTCTGCCGTTGGACAGAGCTTGCTCCTGGGTGACCTATGATGACTTGTATTGGGAGTGCTGGATTCTTTCCTCTCATCTACCTCCTCTGYGTCCCTCATGATCCACAGACCCCGCAACCAGCTCTTTACTCTTCCAACACGTGAGAARGGGACACGGAGAAGTGGAAGTGCTCCACTTCTAGCTCTCATCCTCCTTGTGGAGGAAGCTGTGAAGGTGGCACCTCCCCAGCTCTGGACAGGGATGTGACAGAGAAAGTCAGGACCAGCAGAGATGGTTCAGAGCAAGGAACAGGTTGCTAGACACCACTATGGCATCCAGCAGTTGCTACCAATCAGTATCTAATAACAGCACGAGTGGTTGATACCATCTTTACAAAGCACCTTAAATACAGCTGCCATAGTGTGAGCACATCGCCACCATCACCGTCACCCCATTGCAGATCTGCTCTAGACAGAGATATTTTCCTACAATGGAGCTGCGCTTCTGAGTCAGTCAAGTTGTAGATAAAGTCTGGAAGGCATCAGCAGTTTGAGTAACAGCAGGGATTCATCCCGCACAGGAGCGATAAGGCTGATCTGCAGCCCCCAAGAGGCAGGACCTCAAGTCCTAGGGACGGCCCACATGGAAGCTGATGGGAGCGATACACGTGCAAGATAACGCGCAAGTTGTTCAGCAAGCATGACTGCCGACTGATCCCGTTGCTCTTCCTCTTGGAAATAGGCCCGTTGCTGCCTGCTAGGGTTTTTGTAGTGATGCCCAAAAAGCACAAGTAGATGAGGATCAGGCAGTAGGCTGCTGGCATGCGGGCAAGTGCTCGCTGGTACCTTGACATGCGAGGTCCTGCTCAACGGAGAATGACCTAAAGGGTGAGAACAAGCCAGGCCAAGCTGCTGACAGATCTTCCACCCAATCCCTTCTTATAACCTCAGGCTGTTTCACACTGTCTGAGCTCACGTTGTTTTCATGCCTTCATTTTCCCTTCTTGCATCTCGTCCAGGAAGAGGCATTTCCCAAGTTGCCAAAATCCAGCTCTGCTCAGCTCTTGGGTGCTGGCTGAGGCCTCTCCACCAAGGTGGGTTAGCTTAACTGCCCCGGRCACAGCGGCACGCTGGAGGAGCTGGTCGAGGTCCCTCTGCTTCCAAAGCAAGCCTGGAGTAGCTTTGCCATGCCTGCTTGTGCCAGAGTCCATGCAACCACAGTAGTTCCTTCAGAGCAGCACTTCCTCCTTACTTTTTGGGTCTTCTGGAGGGTGGGCACCAGGTCAGCCGTGGAAACGTTATGCTCCAGGCTGCCGGAAGCTGCGGCAGCGCCTCCCACAGCCAACTTAGCCGCACAGCCGAGTCCTTCCCGTGGTCCCGGGGGCGGACCGTCGCCTTCGCACGCACCCTCCCTGGCCACCGGCCTCACCATCGCCCTCCCGCGCTCCTCGGTTCTGGCACAGGCGATGCCCACGTCACGTTTCTGCTCTTCGGGGTGGCTTTGCCCCAGCCATACTTCCCCAGCTCTCCGGGGACCGAAGAGACCCCCGCTCTCCTGTCCCCCGACGCGTTTCCYCCCACTGTTCTCCCTTATGCCATTTGCCCCTTTCGGCAATTCTCATTTCGCGCTGAAAATCCTCCTGGTCCTTCTTAAATCTAGGGCTGACCCGKGTTTAAGACCGCCGTGTTTGAAGCAGAACCTATTCCCCGCCCTGTAGCCCCACCAGAAGATTTTAATTTTATCCTAACTGCTGTGCTTTGTTTCCAAATGCTTTATTTAAAATTGCTTCAATGTGTAGCTTTCCAAAACATTATTTTGCCTTTTCTGAGGCTTTTCTAGCTTTGGATTTTTCCCTCCWGATTTTTAAAATATCTCTTTCTTCTTTTTCTGAGGAAATACTACCCTCAAACCCAGATCTCCTGCATACCGCCTCCAGACTCTGCTCGGATGTGCAACCCCACTCTGCCTCAGTTTACATAGGTGTATAAAACCCATGGAATCTCATTTCCCTGCCTCAGAGAAGTATAGCGACACTTAATTAAATTAACTAATGTCTACAAAGGGATCTGCTATCCTCAGGTGGACAATCTACATGGAAAATGCATCACAGGAGCTTCAGGCCGAGGAGTAGAAGGGAGCACTGATTTTTTGTTTTTCTCCCCACGAAGCTCCCGCTGGAGCCACTTGCTTCGTCCCCGCAGAAGCGGTCGGGGCTGACCAAAGTTGGCCGAGCCGGAGAAGCTGCCTCGCGCCCGCASCCCGCGCGCAGGGTCACGGCCGCATCTCGGCACGCAGGAAACCGCCGCCGTGCGGTCGCCGCCGCTTCYCTAGGAGCCTGCAGGAGTTTGATTTGCTCTCTGGGCTCCCAGCCACCGGGTTTCCCACGCTGGCGCTCTGCTCCGCGGGGGCCCCTCCGAGCGACGCCTGCTCCCCTCGCCGACGGGCAGCAGAAGGCCTCGTGGCCGCAGGCCACCGCAGCTCGGCTCGCCGGGAGCGGCAGCGGCCGCAAGCGTTTGCCGCTGCGGTAGTCGCGTGTCCTTTGCGCGCTGGTGTTTTCTTTCCTGCTCCCTCCGTCTGTGATGATCTAAGCACGGTCTGGGCTGGCGCGTGATAACAGAGCTGACCCCGCCAGCAGCAGCGTGGCTCTGCCACCGCGCTCTGGGCTCGCACGCCGGCGAGCCGCGCGGGAGAGCCCGGGAAAGCCCCGCTTCTCCGAGCCAGACAAGCACGACCCCGGCGACTTGGGACCACGCTTAACCGCAAGTATCCGAGGGGCGCTGCTTATCGCTACGTGCCGCAGGTGCATCGCAAAGCGTTGCTACAGCATTCATGGAATGGCTTGCGTGCCTGTACGAGACTGACACATTTGGAGAAGTCGCGAACAAATCACCTTTTCAAGTGGAATTTGGAGAAMGCAGCACTGCAAAACAGCTTTAACAGCCCCGCTGCTTGTAAGGCAGAAACATCCGAAGTTCAAGTCCTGCAAGTGCATTTACTACTCTAGTGCTACCGTCAGCAGCAGCATCTTCTCAGCTGAGACAGATCTAGGTACCTCATCATCACCAGTACTATGTCTCTCCCTCCTTTTCATAAGCTCTGGTTTCAAATCCACTTGTATTTCTCCCGAGTGGCTCTCTTTGGAAAGCTGTTTTGGGACCTCGCTCMTCTAAAGGCTGCGGATACCTTCTACCTTTCACTCTGCATCTGCAAAACACACGCACAGATTTTCCCTCCCAATTACCCAGCGATCACGGGGGTGTTTTACGGCAATGAAAGTCAGCGCGCTAACGCCTGGGATGAGCTGCACTCCCCAGACACATCCTAACCTCTCCCTATTGGTTTTCACTCCGCCTACTCTTCTAGCCCGCCTTTTCCTCATTTTACTGCTCTGCCCCCAACTCTGCTCTTCCCTTTGGTCCCTSCTGAGCCCCGTGTGGACCTAGGGATGCTTTGCTGATTTGCAGCCAGCTCCAAACCTTGAGTTATGAGCTCCATGGATGGGCTCAAGKGCCAACAAGCAATCTCAGCACGGAGCTCCAAATATAAGATGAGCCTTGCTGGGAAGTTAGAGCTAGCAAGAAGCTCTTAAAAGGCACTTAAAAGGTATAATGCAAACTTCAAACAGTCGCCATGGGGATAAAATTTTCAAGTGGCAGTTTAAACTGTCAAATGTTAACATATGATACTATTTAWTGGCTTCCATTGGCTACCTTCAGCACGTCACCCATCATACTAATGGCTAGCCTGTTATTAACCATGCATTTCATGGTCATTAACTTGAGTTCAGCAAGTCACAGATGAYTTTATTAGGCGTGACTTTGATAATCACCATTTTAATTGCACAAGCCGTCCTCTATGCCCACCCTGAATGCAAGCTATTTTAAGTCAAAGTAACATTTTCCTTTCTTTGGGCAGCTCAGYGTGCCGTCACATGGGGCACTTTGCCGGCAAAGGAAACTAAGTAAAATAAGGTTAAGAGCTTGCCTGTTTCTGTGCTTCTCTGAGGTACAAGCCACATCTGATAAGTAACTTGGCAGAAGCGAGACCATGAGAACCATGTTCTGCCCAAGGTTTTAAAGCCAGAGCCCAGTGCTGCTGGCTTTAGCAAAACAGGAAAAAGGCTTTTCCCCAAGCAATTACATAGCAGGTGGCTGCGCTGGCCCTGCAGAAGCCATGCAGGCAGCTTGCACCAGGACTGGATGCCACAGCAGCCTTGCCAAAGCATAAGTGATCCTTAATAACCATGCACGAGGGCTTCAGCGCTGGAGCTGGATGTCCCAGATGTAAAGCATCACGCCCCTGTGTTAGCTTCATCGATGGAGCAGGGCTGGTCCCATAACACGCTGCAAGAGGGTCCCTCCCCGTAGTCCATGCACTCGTCAGCCACCGACCTTTACTGAGCTGGCTTTCAGTGCAAAAGGGTGAGCATGTAGCAAAAACCACCCCAGCACCTCACCCTCCCTCCTTTGCATTTCAAAGATACAAACCGAACAAAAAACTCTTGGAAAAAAAGTAGTTCAGAGAGTTCGTATTTTTTACTATAACACTGTGACCAGCCACACAATGYGATTTTTGTGAAACTTCGTATTTTGAAGTGTAAGAGAAAGTGGATAAGTATCAGCCCAACAGGATTGCACATCAAGGTCAGCTGTGCGACCAGCATGGGCAAATTCGTTTCTGCAGGAACCGCATAAAAGCACATTCACACCCTCAGGGCATGCAAATGCGAGGTTACCAYGCTGCAGCTGACACAAGCCCCTGATACCATCGCTTGCAAAAAACTCCCCAAACTAAAGCACAACCTTCCCAGGGCAACAGATCTTTGCACAGGTACAGGAAGTTTTCATAGACATACTGTAAGACTGCCGGCTTGGATCGCTCGTTCAAAGACATACCATTTTTGCATTTTATGCATACACTCTTTCTGATTACTTATACTGCACAGTTAAAAGCATAATAGAGCGTATGATAAATAATTGCATTTGTTCCACACACACGAAGGGCTTTAACTCGCAGCTTATGTAACAGTAATGACTGTCAGATTATGTGTTAATAAAAAAATGCAATCACCGTAGCATGGTGTCAGGATACATATTTTTGTAACCTAATGCTCTTTCAGTTTTCATGTCATGTGAGCTGTAATATTCAGTAGCAACGAACAGCCGTTCCTATTCCCCCTGGATTGTACAGATGTTTTGTGCTCCCAAAGAATATCCTGAAAGAGATGTACACTCATACTATGTATTTATTATAACATTATTAGCCACACTCCTAATTAATCCTCAGGAATTCCAGGAATTTTTCATTTAGTTCTTAGCAAAGGAAAGGGGGGGGGGTTGGAAAGTGCCTTAACAACTATTTGCTTCATAGAGTTCATAAATGAGCCCATCACCCTATACCAGAACTGCTATAATTTTATCGGAATGAAAACCATTCTCTTTGATCTCCTCCAGTTCTTAAATCCAGCAGTTGTGTATTCAAACATCAATGGAAATGTGGTTTCAAGCTTCCTCTTTCATTATCTTTCTCAAAGATAAAAAAGAGCAAAAGAAAAAAAGTTCTGAGCTTTAGAGATGAGGCAATATTTTTACAGTAATTTCTTTATCTGATTTCATCCTGTTTACAGAAGCTGCTGTTTGGAAGATTTCCCTCCCTCCCCACTATTTTCAAGACGGCTTTTCTTTAAATAAACGTATATTAGAAAAATGGAACAGACAACAGAGTCAGCTTCCTGCTTGCTCTTTATTGTAAAGGAGATAAGGTTGCTAAATGCCATAATATCTGACTTTCGTTCCGTGCGTGACCTACATGGATCAAGATGGAGATTTAATGATTAAACTTAACTCCTTTATCTTTGGCGGGGGAGGGGGAAGGAAAGAGTATCCAAACAAGCTACTTACGTTCTGGCATGAGAGAATTACGGTTCAACACAATAATTAACTCTCCGACACATTCCTGCAAGGCTGCAGATGCTGTTAGGGGCCCTGAAAYGCCCCCTCCGTGTCACAACCCGGAGCTCGTTGCAGCAGCCAAAACACGCACGCGTGCTCCGGGGAGGATCGGGGTTGGCACAACCCGGTTCAGCCCTCCTCAGCCGATTCATGCAGACCGCAGGTGCGTTTCAGGGCTCGTATGCCACTGAGAGATAAGTTTAGGAGCAAATTCAATTAAAACAAAACAGGTCCTTGATCTATCAAACCTGCAAAAGCATTTTAATCTCTTCCGTCCGAGACCCTGGACTCCAGCCTTCCTGCTAACTTCTTGCTATACACAGAGCAGCTCTTGAAATCTTGATCTCTCACACCCAGATAACATAGTCCACTTAACTGTGTGTTTCATATCCAGCCTCTCCAAACAAACTAGGAAGAGACACAGCTCTCTAGACAGTTTCCAGGCCAGTCTTCCTGCATCCTATCTAACCCACTGCATGTGGAWCCTAAAAATCTTGAATTAATCTTCTCCAATACAAACTTCAAAAGGTCTAGCGCTTCAGTTTTGACGGGTAGTAAAAGCTACGCRTACTTATGCACATGATCCTTGTGCAAAAACACCAGCAATGTCTCCTAAAACTGCACAAACTTAAAGTCCAACCTGAGTTCACCATAGGGCCTGCCGAGCTTTGTAAGCACATAGAGCAAACTTCAGAGCTGGCATCGAGTGGACACTGACAAAGGTTTACAGCTTTTCATGAAAGCCATATGACACACAACAAGCTTAATGAAGCTCATTCTTAGCATTTTTTCAAATCTCCAGGGCTGCTGTCACCCCAGGGATCAAAACAGCAGGGTATATTTGCACAGACTCCCACTGGAAACAAGAGCACCAACCATCTGCTCCAGCTTCTGCAACATCCAGAAAACCTGCAAGCTCCCAGGTACTTCAACACTCGCAATCTCAGGACTGCATCAGGAGCAGAATTCACTCTCCACTCTGACAGCAACAAGATTCCTTAAAGAAAACAGAAGAAATTCAGAACCTTACCTCCCAAAATCATGGCTGAGCTGCAGGACCAACTATTTCAGGTGCCAGAGGAGTATCCATGCTGGGACTAGAAGAGCCCCAACAACACTACACCACCTGCCCACCTGGGAGCACTTACCTTAATTAACGATCMCATATGGAGCTGAGAGAAGTGTCTCTGCCCTCTCCTCCTCGCAAAGTGTTGGCAGAAAAATGTGGCTGCCCTTAGTGCAAAGAGGTAGCTCAATACTGAGAGGGTYACAAGAAAGCTGGTTTTGTCCTGTCACCTCCTCTTCCATCAGAGTATGGTGGGAAGCAGCTGGACTTGCTACATACTCTTAGATGGTTCTTCTGTTTGCAGACAAGCAGTTTGGATGAAGACTGAAGTCAATTTTATCACTTTACAGAACCTTTTTTCCCATCTTAATGGCCTTCCTATGTTCCTCTTCTGCCCTTTGACCACAAAACAGCGTAATATCCATGAAGTCTGATTATAAAACTGAATCTAGCTGAATGATCTAGGCCATTTCTGGTTAAAAGTGCTGCAAGAAAGCAGCCTACAAAGGCAAGGCTCTCCCTCCTGTCAGGAAAGAGGAATTTCTGCTGGGACTTCAATGAATGCTCATCACAGTCAAGAGCTGAGCTGCTTCCAAAAGATGCTCTTTAGTACGAGCAGAGATCCTGCAGTGGCAGCTCTCAGTCACTTCTTCAATGACGTTATGTTGGCCTCTGCATTGCTTGGCATTAGATCATTGTCTTGCTTGTTAATCAAGTACTGGAACGTTTGTAGGTTTAGATTCCTATGGACAACAATCACAGCATGACATTTCAGGGCTAAGGAATCAATTAGCTAGCGATGGGAAATTTCTGAGTTCAGTAAAAATAAAAAATAAAAAGAACGGAGGATACACAAACTTGCTGATTAGCCTTATTGACCCTAACTTTTTCTAAAGAACCGTGAGGAGGAAAGGACGATGTAGGTGGATAGGCTGGATGGAGAGATGCTCCAAGAAGTTAACGCTGTCTTGGGCTGAGGGATGGGAAGTTATGAGGGTGCCCAAGTGAAAATTCAGGGACGTCTAGTTGTAGAGTCATATATGAAGTAGCATGAAGTATCTTGATGTTTGGGGACATTTGCTCTTGAAGTTGATTCCATTTCTAAACTTTGTTATTCAGGTTCTCAAAAACTAAAGAGTKAAGCATTTAACAGAGAAGATCCAGAAGAATGTCATTTTTTCCAGCCTCATGGAAAGAAAATCGGAAAAGCAGCCATGTTGCCACATGCACTGTGTTGCTTGTCACACTGATAGATTGGGGACATTGCATGAAATAAAATAGAAAACAATTAAACTACACATGACTCAGGAAGGAGGTAGGTTTACTTTGCAGGGTTTTGCATCAACATTTTCTTTGGCTTCACTCCAGGCAGCTCAGCACCCCTTTGAGTCACTTAAACAAACCCAACTTTGAAAGCAAAACTCTGTCAGAATGGAGTTTCCCCAGCTTCACGTTAGCACCATGGGAATGGTAAATCGTACACGAGCTGGCTGCGAAGGTCACCAGTCTTCTCTGAGGCTCTGTGCTCCTTGCACACACATGAAAAAGTACATAGCAATCATGTGGCTTTTAAGCTTTGTGATGAAGATTCAACACAGCCCTGTGCAATTGAATCCAAGCTCTCTGGACAGGGCTGTAACGGAGCAATAAAGCTCAGCTCCATCTTCACATTTTTGCTATTTAAAGGATATAGTCAGAGCAGGGATTTGGTTCAGCACATTCTAGGAAAAGGGTGTAGGAGGGTGCTGGGTCCAGATGTAACCCCCTTTGCCTGACACTGAGCAGTCTATGGATGATCTAGGATCTGACTTCAGCCTCACTGGTGACACAAGTTTTGGTGCACRGATAATAGCAACCGGGTGCATATTAAAAAACAGCTACAGGCTTGTTCCAGCAGATAGTTATGATTTCTTCATTTTATGGCAAGGTTTGCAAGTGTAGAGCAAGCTTTTTGTTCTGTGAAGTTCAGCGCAAGCTGCTAGCTTTCACAAATAACAATATTTTGGGCCTTCTGATTATTTTATTTAGAGCTATTTTGCAATTAACCTCAGCCCTAAAACATTTCTGTTTTGATGAGGTTATTTTCATATGGGGCAAGTTGGAAGGGGTCTGTGACAGCTACGCGTATGTATTATAATCATATCTAAGCCATTTTTGTTCCTCATCTGTTTAATGTCATCTGCACTGCCAAAGTAGCTGAGCTCCTTTAGGGCGAAACTGCGTAATGGGAACTGACTTTCCTGATTTACTGTCTTTGTACGCAACTATGCAAGTCAGGCACTGCTGGAGCTGAGAGCTCTCCTGTCCTCGTTACTCAATTACTATTACTTTTATAACTGAATGTTAACCTTGGGATAACCATTAACTGCTATCAGTTGTTGCACATACACAACAGTCTCTGTAGCTGTTAGAGACTGAACTAAATTGGAATTTTYCAATTAATATCCAGACTTGGATTTACCCAGTGCTTTGGAAGGGCTATAAGGCCATAAGATGGGCTATAAGGCCATAAACATTAAGGTCTCWGATGGTAAGTACCGGGGGTGAAGAAGTGTTTGCACGGCGGCAGATCCTTCCTCGCTGTCCCTTTCCTCGGGACAGACGGGCTGCCGGCGCGGAGAGCGCGGCACTAGACGGACGCCGCTCTCAGAAGCTGCTGCTCCGAGCTGAGCTCTGCTAGTTTGGATCCCTTTCCCACATATGTGATCAAGCTGTGGATGCGGATTCAGCTCCAATCTCCTGGAAAAAATGTATGGGGGGTGTATGTGTGTGTGGGTGTGTGCGGAGGGGGAGTTTGCGTCATGTGTCTGCTTTCGCCTTTTTGCTTGTCAATTAATAAACAAATGTAAAAGTCTGTCTCCAGAAGTGCCTACGCCCGAAGTCACAAGCAGTGGACAGCAAGAGGCCGGAGTTACAGGATGCTGGTGTCTTGCAACAGATGTGTCTCCTCTTGCTTTTCTGGTTCTTGCAACCATTCCAGAAACTTGCTACATCCTGAAGCTGCTTGGGGAAAAAAGCTCTGGAGTAGAGTTGGGGATATTTTAATTCTGTCTSCTGCCCGGTTTGGAAGAGCTGCACCAGCCACCACGAGCCCTGCGAGCTCCCGCCCGGTCACCTCTGCGTTCCCAGCCCTCCTTTGCTGCTGAGAGGCCGTTGCCAATATGCCATCATGCTTCAAAAYCATGTCATGGAAATCCATTCCTTAGGTCTTTCTCATTTCCCGTCATGTTCCCCGAGTATACAAACATTTAATGAACTAGAACTGTAATTGAAGCAATTATGCTAACACAGAGGCATATGCAGGTTTTAGCACCCTCGCAGAGAGGCTCTTAGTGCTTTTGCTTAATGCTTTGAATTAGAGCAGTTAATATGACAGATCGATAAGACATTTGACAGCTGCTGTTTAGGTAGGGATGTTTGGTACCCAGCAAATGAGCCTAAGATGCGCGGAAGAAGCAGCCTGAACAGGAAGCAGCRTTACTGAGTCAAAACTATATCCCAGGGCATTGTATCAAATTAAAATGATTTTATTTTTTCTCTTTTCAATAGGGAGTACTTCCTCCTTCACCTCCCAGTGTGAATGTGGATGTATGAGTAATGAAGAGCAATGGGAAAGGAAATGCAGGCAAACCACACAACGATTTACTGGGGCTTTAGCAAAATATTATCATTCTTAATGTTTGTCGGCATGTGGCAATTTTCTTTGAACCAGGGATAGTTTAAATTCCTTCTTGCTTTGAAGACTTAATTTTCTCCCATAAAGATTATGGAGACTGCCTCGGATAATTTTAGGACTTAGGCACACCATTTGCTGAGCTCAGGCATGTTTTGGACCGTGTATATTTTACTTGCCACCTGCCTACTAGTGTTCACATTTTCCCAAAGTCTAGAGGTCATGGACAAATCTTGAGCAAAGGCATTTGCTATGGCCCTGATCCTGCATTCAGATGTGCATGGCGTGAGCCCCTCACATGCTCACAGACCTACACTCAGGAACTCAATACAGTTGTTAAAAAGTGTTTCCAGGCACAATGAAAGTCCCAACCTTGCAAACAGGGACACCTGCAAGTACCTTTGCAGCCAGCACACATGACTGGGCATCTGTCTTGTTATTTGCTGACAGCATTTAGTGCCCACATTATTGGTGTGGTTAGAGGTGCCCATCACAGAGCTGCTTCTGCATCAGTGTTAACTCTTGTCTATGGGACCCTACACATGCTTAAGTACTTATCTGTCCGTAAGCACCTTGCTGAATTAGGGCCTCTGCAAAGAGAAAAGCAATCTTGGAGGCAGAGAAGCCTTCTGAGCACTGCACAGTGCTTGGGTGGGTCTCCTACAGAGTGAAACTCATCCCACTCCCGTGGTGCAAAACCCCTCTGAGCTCAGTGCACTGAGACGTGTAGGGGAGCTGGATGTGAACCCAAAGAAGTGCCTCAGCTACGCTGAATTCAGGTAGGCCAGGACTTCACCCGCTCACTCATTGTGTCAGTGCAGAGCGGACAAGAAACATTTGGAGGTGACACAGGAAAGCGCCATGCCCAGCCCTGGAAACTGTTATCAAGATGGAGATAGGGATGGGGCTTGAAGAAAGCACGTCAGTGTAAAACCTACAGCTCTTTGGTTAGCAGGGGAACATACTGAGAACTAATTGATGAAACCTGAAGTAGACATTCAAATGAAGGTCTGTAGATGTAGCAGTCACTGCATACTATTTCTGACTATTGTGCCCATGTTTGTGTTCCAGAATAAGCGTCTGCAGAGGGTTAAGTAGAAAGAGATTGTTGGCTTTATTTCCACACATTCCCTTGCCCTGACTTAACTTCCTTGGGAAGATGAGCGCCTAGAAATAAACTATCGTAACCACCGAGTGAAATTGCCAAGGGGGTGGTGAAGTGTCCAGCTCTAGTGTCTTCAAATCAAGACTGGTTTCCTCCTTTGAAGATATGCTTTTGCCAAGCACAAGTTGTACCTTACTCAGACACCAGTTATTCGACTTCATATGGATGAAATTTAATGGCCCATGAAATAAAGGTCAGCAGAAAAAGATTACTGAATGGTTTCTTCTGGCTTCAAGTATATGAATCTGTGAAAGGTTGGCAATTCGTACCAACCGTCATGGTGTTTTTCATGGTATCCTTTGATAACAGGATTAGGAAGTACCAATATTAGTTCAAATAAGCTGCTGAAAAGTATCTGACATTTGGTCATTACTAGCCTTGAGTCACTATTGATTTGTGTCTGCACAGGAGCGGGTAATCCAGCACAGTGAAGGCTCTGCAGGAGCTGCAGGTATGTCAAAGATCGATGCTGGCTCCGGCTGAAGGCATGCTATCTGCTGCTACCCTCTTCCGCGCTTGCGATAGAAGTTGAAAGCATGCTGGGTTATTTTTAATGAGAAGCAAGTCTTGTTTTTCCTTTATATTATTATTTTTAAAAAAGATTATTCTGCCAAACAGTTTGGCAGCGTTCTCATTTCTTGAAACAGAGGAATCACCATTTCACCTCTTCTGAAGCATTTACTATTGGAAGAGACTGTCCTTCCTGGAACAGCATTCCTGAAGCATGAATTTTTCATGGGGCTGGTTCAGGGATGATTACTTATGGTTGAGTTTTCATGGCCAATAGCTAGATTTTTGTGACTATCAGCACTTTTTTGGTAATTTATATTTTACTTGAGAAAAAAAAGAAGCAAACCAAGCTGAATGGGTACAACCAAGGTCTTGCATTCTTAAAAATGCCATGATAAAAGTATACTGGGGCACAGAAATACTTTGAAATGTTTGAGAGAGCAACAGCAGGAAATATATACACATATATATGTATAAAACTAGCATTTTGTGAAGTGTGTGGGAAGGAGAACATTTGGGAGTCAGCAAATTTCTTGCCTGCTATATTAAGTGCACCCAAGGGTGAATTTTTTATTTATTTGGATTTTTCTTTAGAAGTACCTCCCATGGTGCTTTGGATTTATGGACATGAAAAACAACAACAAGCTTTACAAACATCCAAGGCGCAACACTGCCGTCGATGCAGCGGCTCTCAGAAGGAGCCGGCCGAGTCCCTGCGTTTGAGCCGCTGTCGCTGCCCGTGCCAGCCTCTTCCTCACCGACCAACGTTGTCTCTCACTCTGGGAAGATTAGCCCCAGAGAGATCTCTTCTAAGAGCAGTTGGGCCTGCCTGGTCTTTGTAGCTAGGACAGGCAGTCCGAGCATTTTCTGTGCTGGTTTTCAGGAGCCCTCCGGCTACCCGGGACAGCTGGTCCATGCTGTCAGCTGGGAGCTTACTCTGCTTTCTCCCCTTGCACGAGATATTTATGCCTGAACTTTCGAGACTAGAGCTCATGTTTAACATGAAGTGTCTTCTGTGTATGATACCCAGTTTGAAACATCCCTGGGCTCGGTTGGCACAGAAGTCTTTGACAAAATATTTGAAGTATGTTTAGCTCGTTGACTGTATCAGTTTTGCCAAAGTTCTTATCTGGAGAAATTTCTCAGCTTCATCTTTGCTCCCCAACCCGAATAACTGATAAACCAGGAATATGAGAGACTAAATTCACATCCCAAGCAAGTGCTCTGGCCTTGTTGTTAAGAGGGTAGGTGCTGTTAATCTCTCCAGTTAGACTTACTCCGTTTTTTAGAAATTATCAAGCAGTCAGTTTTTGAGGAATCTGATCTTCTGGCCTGAATGGCAAGGAATCAGCTTCAAAATGAGGGGGAAGGATCTACAAGTTTTGTCCTGCACATTGGCCTGTAATTTTCTCTCTCTCTCTCTCTCTCTTTTTTTTTTTAATTTTTCCCCCTGATACGACAGGAGAGAGAATTGTTTCCCTTGCAGCTGCTGCCTGGCTTTTCGGGGGAGCTGAACAGTAGTTGCCTTCGTTACCTTCAGCTGGACTGCTAAGTGCCGTCTGTCTCTGAAAGTCAACCTCTGGGTGCTTCTAGCTGAACGCAGGCAAACGGCGCCCAAAATAGGTGTTAACTCTTCAAGGTGYGAGTGTCGGCTTTGCGCTTCTCGAATCCCGACGCACCTGAGCTCCCCTCTAACCGCTGATCTGAGACGCAGTCGCCCATCCGCGGCGTCGGCGGAGCTACTCCCGGTGGACAAGCCAGAGAAGTGTCATGAAAACATCCAGTCTGACCTCTTCAGACTTGTCTCGTTGACAGGCCAGGCTCAGGCTACTCTTCCTCTCTGTTGCTCATTTCCAGGATATTTTGCCTTCATTTCAGCTAGCCAGTGGCCTGGTCCAATCTTATCCAGGCTTCAGGTCCTTCTCCGCCCCCCGCGTTACACAAACCGCCCGTGCCTGGGATGTCCACCCCTGCCTAGCCAGCAAGGCCTGCTCAAGGCTTGCAGAAGTGACCCTGAGATCTTGCCGACTTTTGCTGCATGTGCTCATTTGCTTCTCAGCTCTCTTTCTATTGCTTTTCAAATGAAGGTGCACAGGAAACCAGAGCAGTTTCTGATCTCTCCTCCACCTAAAAATTTAGAACATCAAAACCAGTTTCACCAGCAATAAATGAAGCTACTTTGAAAAGTGAGGCAAAGGGATCTAGCTGGAGTCAGTAAGACATTGTTAGGATCTCTTTGATCGGGAGCCTTAAATGAAAATTATCAAATGGCGCTTTAAAACATACACCCTTTTGTTTGATTAGCCTGCTGCAGATAACCTTTATTAAACCTGATCTAAAATTACAGCCATGCACTGGTGGTTCTTTGATGCCTTGGCTGTTTCATTTCCTGTTTATACTATGATACACGTTGCACTAGGAGATAAAGCACTTCTGAAGGATATTAAGACATGAAAGTCCCTTGGCTATTTGCTGGCACTGTTTTGATGTTTTCTTGCTCTCTAGAAATTAGCATATCCTTTTCAAAGACTGCCTCTGATGAGAGTAATCCTTTGCCATGATGTATTTGCTAAAAGTCATAAATGATAGTATATTGTGTAAAGAAATGACACATAAAAGGGACGATGCTAGATTATTGATAATGAGGCAACTTGTGCAACTCTGCTTTTGGCTTTTATAAAACACATTTTTGACACCATAAATACATTGAGCTTATATTAATGAGGATTTAATACTTCTGAGATTTTAGAAACTTGCTTAGAACAACTTTTCAAAAGAAGGTTTTTTGGGGAAGTTTAATGTTTTCACTAATTTTGATAAGATAGTCTGTTAAGCACGTTTTGCTGCCTTCATAATGAGGAATGATGGAAAGGTTTTTAGCTTGGCTTTGCCAGAATTAAACTGTGCTGGAATATTTATTTTATCAATTTTTATAGTATCTRTTGCCACAGAAACTAGGTGGCTTAATTATAGAAATTTGCAACAACATGTTACCTTTCAGAAAAGAAGAACTTTACACACATAAAAGCAAAACATAAGGATCTGATATCTAGAAGGTGTAAATAAGTATTGCTTCATTAAAGCTTTGAAGTGACATTGATTTACATCAGCAAAAGATCTATCTCCTGTTGTCACTAACAAATGACCTGAGCATTTTCACAGAATAGAAAGCTGTGCTGGATGACTTAGAAAATATGGACCAGGGTGTTGGGATGATAGTAGGATTAGGAGGAGCAACAAGGGCTTTGAGGTCTTATCCAGCCTCTTTTCAAAGTGACTTTCCCAGGACTTTTCAAAGAGCCCTGGACGACATAGTCTAAGTTAGACCCCTGTAAGCCCGTTCCTATAATTTTATGCAGATCATCGTATTATCTGCTGAGTTTCATTTCCACAGGCACTCTTCGAATATGCTCACTAGCCAGAGGGGGGGCATTACAAGAAAACCTGGAGCCTGACGTGGGTGACATGGGTCAGGCATGTTGGCATTGCTGGCACCAAGTGGTGTAGTGAATGTCCTGTAGATTTATGCTGTAGACAAAGGCAGAGAGCTGAATTTTACATTTTTCAAACTAGGTCACCTCTCTTCCATACCTGAGGATGTGCATAACACACCTGCAGATGAGGATCTTGGTAACTAAATGAGCAATCAGAACTTGCAGAGACTTTGAATACCTGAAATCATCCTTCTAAAAATCCAGTCCTTGATCTCTATGGATATGGATATTCCTTTATGTGGAATTGAGGGCGCACTTAAGATATCCCAGGCTGATAACCTTGCCCTAAGGAGCTGAAGAATTCATCTAATAGCCTCTGAAAGCAATGGAACGATTGACTGTGAGTGGCTGCTCCTGATGAGCCCTGCAGGCAGTAAAGGCCACAGTCAACCTTACGCTGCAGAGGTACAAGTCCTGCTTGACCAGAAATTTTCCCAGTTTTTTTTCAGTAGACTCTACTACAGATCATTTAGAGCTGCAGCCGTGCTAATCAGCACATGGCACTACTCTTGCCTTCATTTCTGAGCAACTCAAAATCTTGGTAGGAACTGGATCTTCATTAGTTTGGGTAGACTGTAGAGGCAGATGAAGGGAGAAAGGAGCAATTGGAAAGGTAGAGACAGATTATAACTCCAGTGATGAAAGCCACTTGATGGCAGTGAGGCGAAGAAATTGCCAAGATTATTGTCAGTTAAGCATGTATTAAGCAAATATCTCTCCTTCCCTCTAGCTAGGTCTCCAGTGGAATTGTCTTCTCCTACAGTTTACTGAATTGGAAGTGTGTAGAGTGACAAAATTATTACTTTTTTTAACAACTGCAAAAAATCACAAACAGATGATAATTCAAGAGAAAAAGACTCTTAAAAAATTGATAGTTTTCTTCCATATTCTTATCAGAAAGTCTTTCAACTTCACTCTTGGAAAGCAAAGACAAGAAGGTGCTGGAGAAAGGATTTATGCATGGGCACCTGCTGTTTCTCCTGCAAGCCATGTCAGGGAGCATTTAGGATTTAGTCCATAAGAAATGTTGATTATCAAGACTTCTTTCTGCAGGGCCTTTGCTCATTGGTCTACATGCCATTCAATAACAGGATTTGCATGACTCCAGCCAGCTGCTTGGAGGCTATGTCCTATTATAGTGCTTTACCATATGTCATCCAGTATTCAGGGCAAAAAGCATGACTCATAAGATCAGCTTACCCATATGTGAGGATTTCTGCAAATTTGGGGTGATTTAACCCAAAGTAATGCATGCAAGGCTCATGCTGAGCTCATATTCCAACAACAACAAAAAAAAAGGYGGGGGCAAAGAAAAGCAACAAGCAGAATGCACACTACATCCCCAAAGCCAAAGGACTCAGCTTCTCTTGGAGATCCTTGACAAATTCCTCTGAGTCTCCTACCATCTGCAAGGGTCCATCAGTCCAAGCCAGAGGAACCATGCTCGGCTTTGGAATTCATCACTGCCACGCTCAGCCAGCCCAAGAGACTGCTCAGAGCAAGACTAGACACTCCCTGCAATAACGGCCTTCTTCCAAGYGCCTTGCAGGCCAAATGCTACTGCTTGCCAGGATGTCACAAGACTGGTGAGTCATCTGAGAAACACAAAGTGTTGTTCTCGTAATGGAGCTTAATAACAGTAGGTGTCAAGGTAAAAGCACCTGCAAATGAGACAGTGCACAACTTTACAGCCTTGCAATAACGCTGCTGGGCAACTAATACTCACAGGTCTCTGCATTCAGTTTGTGCATGTTCGGTCTTGTTCTCTCCAGCAGCTTTGGTCATAGCCACAAGGATGGGTTGCTTGCAGAACAGTGCTACCAAGACTCCAGTATCCAGTCAGATAACACTCTCCTCTGCTTGAAGAGCAAGCTATATGCCTCATACAGAAGAGAGGCCTGGATGCTCTGCAGTGAAACCRCTGTAGCCCAGGCTGCAGCAGAGTGACCCGTGCGCTGGATCGGACAGGCACAGCAAGGACCTGGCTGAAATTCCCAGTCAGGATGGAGACAAGCCACTCGCCAGACTGCACCTCACAGCTCTGCAAGGAGACTGCTGAGCATTCACCCTCTTGGCCCTGCTGTGAGGGTCTCTCAGTGCACCCAGGCAGCCTAATTTGGCTCCCAAGTGGGAACGGCTAGACCATCTGTTACCAGTTTTCAGTCTCTGAGCCGTTAGCTTTGCTTTCAATGGAGCAAGGAAGAGGATGCCATGGTTACTGCAGTCACTGGTGGTCCCTTCTCTGCCTGTCAGCTGTTCAGCTGTATGGTGACTCCAAAACGTCAGCTCTCACTGTTCTCCCAGAACATCTCTACACCATGCCTTTGGAGACCTTGGGCTCTCACACTTCTTTAGCTGCTCTTTGAGTCCCACTTTTGTCACCTGGCCTTCCCGTTTGTCTGCTTTCCTGGAAATTATCAGCTTTTTCCTTTACTCTCTGTCATCTTGTAGCCTTGTCCACTCACATTTTTTTTCTCCTCCTCCGTGCTGATAATCCACAGGTCTCTCTGCTAGTCCAGATTCTGCTTTCACTCCAGACCTCATGCTGGATGTCCCATTGGCGACTGCAGTTCTACCTGGCAAAACTCCTCCTTTCTTCTGTCAGCAAATTCCTCTGTCCTGCCTATCCTACTGGTTCATAACTTCAGTGAAATCTGTCTCGTCTTTCTCAACACAGAGGTAGCTCACTCAGGCGTTGCCAGTTTTACCTCTACCCTGCCACCCATCCAGGAAGTTCATAAACAGCAACAAACTCTCACCAAATCACGTTGACTCCAAACACTTGCCAGCTCAGACGTCTCACTGAGGACATCTGTTCACCTGCAGATCTGCTCGCCCGTTCACCGCAGCTCAGGCTGACCTGCAGCTCCTCCCCAGCGTGCACGGAGATACTTCCTGGCAGCCAGCATCTGTCACCGGCCGTGAGCCGGCAGGTTCATCCCAAAAGGTGTATTCCCTGAGGAATTCCTCCCCTCCAAACACACCCACACGCTCACACCCTCCGCTCTCTTCGTCCGTCTCGTTACTGTTTAATAATGATCTTAGAGGTGCTAAGCTGATAATCATCTACCTCAGTTACTCCACGCACGTGGTCGGGCACGTTGGTAATGAAAACATGAAGAGTAGAGATATCCACTTCCCAAGGTAGTGGAAAACCTGAGTGAAGATTGACATTGGAAACAAGATAGGCGGCCTGAGAAGCCAAATAAAAAGGAGTAACATCTGGTTCCGTTTTTCCTTGTGAAATTATCTCACACTGACCAAGCAGTACCTTCTCTGAAGTATATAAACGTTGAAGACACACACACACATGGTTGTTATCAAATGGTATTGTGCAAAATTAAATTGGCTACTTTATGGTGAAATGGAGAAGGAAAGCAGGCATTTCAAACATATGCGTGTCTCTCAGCGAGGTCTGGAAGTGATCACGACGCAAGGATGGCTACTTTAAAATATCTACAAATAGTTAGGGCCATTCTGCGAGATGAATAAGCTGGGCCTGAATTTAATAAAGTTATCAAGGCCATAATAATACAGGGGCCAGAGCCTGAAACTAATAAGTGGTTTGGTGAGCATGAGATAGTTCATATGTGCAAAKCATTCCTCTAGAGCGGACTTGCAAAGGTAAAATCCCATGCCAAATTCCACTAACTTCACCGAGCTGTGCTGAACGTCTGCCCTAGGGCGAGGCTTGGGGACATGCAGCACATGTTTCTCCAAAAGCTAGCCACAAGCTTGCAACGTCCCTCACTAAAGGTACAATACAGCATGCACGTGCTTATCCTTAATACGTGCATTCTTAATGCCAGTCAGTAGTGGATTTGCGGCTTAAGAAAAGAATCAAAAAAAACTTCCCCACAAATAATCTGTCACATCAAATTTTTATCTGATGTTTTTCATCATCAGCTTCAGAACAGGTTGGCCAGGACTGCAGCCCAGCCGCCCCGTCCCTGGCGGGAGCTGCCGGCACTCGCTGGTGCCCGGAGCCGGGCAGGGCACGGGCACCACTCCGCGAGACAGGATGTCTTTATCCTAGGTGATAGGATGAGACAGCAACAAGCCTACGTACTCCAGGAAGGCTGCTCTTTTTTTTTTTTTTTCTCCCTAATTTCAGATTCAGAGAAGCGCAAAGGTAGCGCTGAGGCTGGCTTTAGGGAATGCAATCCTCATTCCTTTGAAAATTCTTGTTCTGCTGGTTTGGAGTATTTTGTTCAGCGTTTTGCTTCACAGTTGGTATCGTGGGGCTGAACTTTCTGTAGATGTTGGCGGTGCACAAAGCAGGAATGGAAAGGAGTAGATTTCCTCYAGCTTGGATTTACCTGGGGAGCGATTTTCTTCCCCAGATCCTAATCGGAAGCTGCCTGTTCCCCCTTTTCACCCGCAGCCTCTGGCATACTTGGGGATGGATATCGAATCTCTAGTGTCAGTGGGGCTACCAGGTATTGGGGAGGAAGGGACTCTCGTTTTGGCTCCCAGTATTAAGAATCGAGTTTATGAAGATCACAGCTATGTATCAGTATTGCTTGCGCRTGGCAGTCTACTCTGAAAACACAGTGTTTACGTAAAAACTAGTTAGAGGCAGAATTTACTCGTACGTCACCAGTTTCACCTTGTGACAAAAAGGTAGCTGAGTCTAGCTGAACTTCTGTAAGTATGTTGAAGCTGGTTCTGATGCAATTAACCTTCAAACTCGCCCCTGCAGCTCTGTGAAGATAGGACGGACAGCCACAGAGGTGTCCTTGGGTGGGAACGGTTACTGACAACGCTTCCACATTGCCTTGGCAAACACAGCTTGGAGCCCCAAGTTTCAATGGAAACGCAGTAAAGAAAAACTCAAAAAGCAAACTACAAGCTTCTCTCCCAGATTTCCTTTCCCTTTCATGGCACAAATTAGAGAATACAAACTTAGTGGAATTGCAGGCATCTAAGAATAGCTTTGATTTTCCTAAACATTTACAATTCTGTTTTATGTACATCGTCAGAAAAAGAGCAAGGAAATACAAAATGTAAATCTTTAAATGAACCTGAATACCAAGGAGACTTTACATATCTACTTGTAACAAATGGGATGTTGCAGCTAAATCTCAAACAGGGGAATCAGAGAGTCTCAATAGCCGTGGATGCATGGAATATAATCAGACACGGGATGGCTTGTATAGGATCCTCATTTCCCCTCCCTCTCCTCCCTTGCAGGTTAAGAAAACAGTTGCAACTTCTTATAGATTTTGATGCTGCTGTTTGGTTTGGTTTCATGGCTCCCAGAGCAGGAATCCTATCTCCATCCCGGAGAACAGTAACRACATGCTGAGCTAGATGTCAAAATTGTATCTGCTGTACGGGCAGAAGGGCGGAGGGGTTGTCCTCTGCTTGCGGATGCACCAAGTCCAGTGTTCACATTACGTGATGGTCATGCAAGGTTTAATGAATCCAGAAGCCAGAGATCTGAAACCACCTCCACACATGGAGGATTCACAAGAATCCTGGAGAACTTGTTGGGAATCTTTGATAAAATGTAGCATTTACAACAYGGATATTGTTCACTGTTGTACAGCAATGATGAGTGAATAGTTGAATCTGGGAGAAGATACTAGCCCTTCCCTCAGCAGGACATTCCTGACAGAGCAGAAAGCATTAAAAAAGCAATTTAAAAAACACAATGATCAGGAAGCACCTAATTTTACTACCAGCTGGGTGTTAAATTAATTGTGTGCAAGCCAAATGTGACACACGATGGAAAAGTCAGGCTTTAAAGTGTATGTACTTTTCTAAGAGTGATTTTGTTTCTTGGTTGAAAGCAGCAACTATATGTCATGGCAAGAGTCAGGTGATCAGCAGAATGATATCATGATGGATGAGCACACTGCGTGCTTGCCTGGAAATGCTCCATTGCTAGAGGTCAGGAGCAGGTTACGACTCTCTCCCGCGCTGAGTTACAAGCGTGTGTTCCCATCGGTTTGGAAGCAGAAGTTCTCCAGAGCAGCAAGGAAGGCTGCCTACAGATGGGTGGATTGATGATTCACTTGTCTCTGCAGACTGAGGAAACTCATCTTAGGGAGATTTTGGAATACCGCAGCAGCTGATAAGTGTTACCACTCCCGTTTTCCCARTAAGGTAAACTGAGGTCAGAGAGGCTTTTTGACTTGCCCAAGGTCATGCATTAAATTAGCGGCAGCACCAGAAAAAAGACCTAAAAGACCCCACTTCCTTTCATTGCCATGATGTTTTCAATTGCAGATGCTGAAACAGGCCTGTTACTCAAAAAAACTCCATTAGACGTCTGCAAAATTTGTATCAACCCTGAGAGAGATCAAATAGCCCCGTGGTGAAAAGGCAGCTAAGAACAGCTGCTTGCTAACTGGCTTTTAGGCTATGATTCTTCAGTAGCATCATTCCTGGTTCCCACTGAACACTCTTAATTTAGATTAATGAGTCCATTCTGCAAAGCAAGAAACTTTCACTTACAGATAAGCAAGTTCTGTACTTGTTCAAAACAGCCAGAAATGTTGTTTATTCCAAATTTACAGCTCAAAGCTAACAGCATTTAAGGCCCCTCCTTGCCTACTCCTTCCATCTCTTTTTTTTTGATCAGGATCTCATTCTGGAAATACACCAGATCGTAATAGTTTTACTTGTATTGTATTACTTGGCTTTGTTCATCTACAGATGAAGTGCCAGCCCTGAAGTACTGCCAGATGCAAGTAGGCATCCTATCGCACTGAAGAAAACTTCAGTAAGATGATTTATTGSTCAGGTCGCAGCATTAAGTGTTTTGAATAGCCAGCAGGCCTCTGCCCAAAGGAGCTTACAGTCAAAAGGACAAGCAGGGTCTGATCCACGGCACACATCAAAATGTAGGGAGGAAAGTGGAGCTTGGGCTAGATCTGCTCTGGCCACAGCTCCGGCCAAGAGGCTGAGCAAACTAGCAGCAGTGAAATTTCAGGAGGACCCAGCTGTTTCAGTCCACATGGCTTACATTTGGGGTGAAGGTCTGGGATTATTCAGATTCTCCAGCAAGTCCATCGTGCAGCGTGGAGCAACGAGGTGGCCAAGGACCAGGGGAAATCCAGCCAGTGTTACTCCTCTTTCAGACAACAGGTTCCTCCCAACTTATTTGAAGTCCAAACTAAGACTAGTTCAGTTCTCAGGCTCAGGTTCACTACCAAGATCTGAGTCTTGATGAGGCTTGATGAACGTTTTAACTGACTTGGTCCAGATCCCAAGTTCATAACATAACAGGAATCCAAGCACTTTCATGTGGTCTGAGGTTTTGTAAAGAAAGGTTCATTTGGCTCTCGGGTTTTCTTTGGGTTTGGCTGCGTCTCCTGGGTCACTTCAGCCTGCTAGGCCTGATGCGGGGCAGGCCGGAGCCCTGCTGTCGATGCGACGACTGGTGAGAAATCAGTGTTTGTCATCGCAAATTGTAGTGAGGCAAGAAAATAGTGAGCTGTTGACGGTAGGGACTCTTTGCAGGCTGCACAGCAATTTTTTTGCATGCTGTGCCATAAACTAAACCCTGTGATCACTTCTTACAAAAAGAGCACACCTCTATAACAACGATATTTTAAAAAGCAGGGCATCTTGCATGCTCTCCCAAGTCTGGAATGATTTCAGCAGTCTATCCTCAACTTACTTACATCGTAGTAAGATTATGACCCGTTGCATTATTTCTTCAAAAATCTCACTGCTAGTGTTTTCTCTCATTATCTTCCCTTGCACTGATTTCAACGGATTGGGTGCAATACCTTCGTAACGAAGAAGGGACTTTTTTTTTTTCCTGGGTAACTGTGATGGACAGCAAACGAAACGGGGCTCTTGGCAAGTGAAGTCCTTCGAGGTACTTCTGTTTGTCACCGCAGTAGCATGCCAGCTTGCTGACCAGTAATTAGCTTSGTTGAAGTCCTGCTCAGCAGATCAGACTACAAAGACACGCATTTTTGAGGAACTTCTTTCTTGCAGCATATATAAGAAGCCTTTCTAGGAAGATTGCTTAAGTCCCTCCTGTGATCTCACACAGTAGAGCTAAAAAGTAGATTAAGAAAAGTAATAAGCTAAAGGAAAAAAAACACAGTGCTTTGCTCATTTATTTTATATATTAAGGGGAACACTGACCTTTGAGATCTCTTTCTCCMTAGTATTCATGGTGATGAATAGAATGTATTCTGACTTTAAATGAAACAGAGCACTTTGAAAAGACAGAAAATTAGCAACATATGGGCCAAAGGACCCAAAGAGATGAGAAAAAAGGAGGGGGAAGAAAACGACTGAAAGAAAGTTTCAGATGTCGCTGTGATCTTGCAGCAGAATATTTTAATGTTACTGTTATTAGAGGAGGTCAGGGCCCCCCTGGACATCCCCCTTGCATCACACGTGATGAGGTCTTTCTGTGCGCAATGCAAAGCAGATATTATGCTCCCGTTGCTGCAGATGCTCTTTGCCCTAACGGACTAGCTGACGCCACGGAGGGAAAGGACAGCCGAATTTCACAAACAAGGATATCTTTCTCTTCCATATTTCCTCGCTGCTGTGAACTCAAAGTGTTCGATAATGTAAGATACGATCTTGCTTGCCAGACTCCATGGCAGCCTTGAATTCCTTTGATTGTGGTGACACGACCTCGCTTTTGCAGTGACGCAGAGAAGCAGAATCAGGCTCTTTGGTGCTGATCTTCAGGTTTCTCTCTGCTCTGCCTCGGTTCCTCAAAAGACAGAAGGCAAAATGACTTGCACRTTGCCTCTGGGTTTCCCTGAACACCTGCCTGGCGCAGAACAGCCTTGAGGTTACTGCGAGTTTCCCCAACAAGTGTCTGTGCCAAAGCATACCTCAAAAATGCAAAAGCGGTCTTCCTCGCTGGCCATCGCCAGCACTCGCAGCTGCTTTGTCCACAACCTTATGCCCTTATGCCCTTTTCCCAGATCTGGGTTCGAAAGCCCTGGGAAAGCATCAGCTGCCCATCCACAGTGCACTGTAACCTGCAGCAGACAGTTTTCTTTGGATTTGCCATTGCCCGGGCAAATGCATAGTCTTATTTTTATGAAATAAATTWAAAAAAGGAAAAACATTCATGTTATCATTGCTATTCCTACTGTAACTTTTCATTAACATGCTCTTTTGTTCGGGAACTTCCTTGGCTTTCTCTCTGAATTATACCTGATCGAGTAACATTTCTAAAAGGGAAGGAGGTGCACTCGGTAAGGACTAGGTGGTGAAAAACAGTTTATTCCACAGATAAACACCAATTATCTGAGCCTTTTTGGTGGCTAGGGCTGCTCCTGAAAGCAGGAGTCGAAGTATCAAACTGTTCACAGCTAACTTTGTGTAATCTTTTAAGCATCTTATTAACTGAGTCAATAATCTTCGTTAAATTCACAAATACTCCAGTTTTAAATAAGGTCTGATGAGAGCCAACCAGAGCATGGAAGCTTGGAGTCAAGACTCCCAGCTTCACCAGTAACGTTTCAGCAGCATGCGTGGTTATACATGCCACGTGCTGATAGGAAATATCTCCAACCGAGGGGTGATTAGAGCAGATGAAATGGACCTGGCCGCTGCTCCCCGTGCTACAGTGATGCTAGGAAGTGCCACATTTATGCTCTGTGTAGTTAGCTCCGAGAGACAAAGTGTTGTATTTTTCTCAAGCGAAACCAAATCTGGGTAAAATTAACATCCCATCCTGCTAGTATATTTAGTCCAGATCCAAGTCTGCTTACTTTTTCCATTCTGTCTCTCTCATTTTAGCTCATTCGTCTCTCACTCGAAAAAAGAAGGAAAAAAAGTTCTCTGCTGTTGCACAAGCATGGAAATTGCTCTGTGCTCCCTACAACACCAGTAAGTTTATGAATCCTCCGCACATCCTGCAGGATATATTACATGACTGTACTTAGATCTATTTGCACAGACCTGATACCAGTTTGCTTTTTCCCTCATGTCTTGACTATCTAGTTAGAAGTAACTCTGGAGCTTTGCTTTTGCGTAAGATGCACAAATGTTTCTCAAAAAGCTTTTGCAAATACTACTGACTCCTTCCAGAGCAGAACATGCTTCAATCAGCAAGAGTGTTAAAAGCAATAAAGTGTATAGAAGCTTGTGACAGAAGTCCTCTATCCTCCAACTCTTACAGTAACAGCGTAAATCCCTTTTGGCATCAGCTGTGACCCAATTTGAGTAGGGACTAGAGAGACATTATGATCTTTGGCTCCTCTGCTGGGCTGCCTGCTAGGGTGCCACTTTGCGTAAGGTTGTTTATAGCTCATGGATTATGGAAATCCTTTAGCAAATGGGCTTTCT
The DNA here is from genome assembly GCF_003343005.1 of Rhea americana. Classification (NCBI taxonomy): domain Eukaryota; kingdom Metazoa; phylum Chordata; class Aves; order Rheiformes; family Rheidae; genus Rhea; species Rhea americana. The sequence goes on from NW_028186258.1 coordinate 6,233,172, forward strand.
GGACAACTCCACATCTCGAGCATTTTTCGAAGAGGAAGCCAGAGTCTTAGGATGTGGCTTGAAATGATGGCTGTCAGACCTGGTAAAGGTTATTCAAAGTTTTGGGAGGTTTGGCCTATCTCTTCCACACTTTGGTGGGCCACATCAGGTAAATGCTGTTTTGCACTCAGATTGGTGATGTCCAGGACCAAGRTGCTGTAGTCCTGATCCCGGCTGGGGAGATCTCACGCAGCAGATTTGCAGGTAACGGCCATGATTTTCCTCTCAGGCACCGATACATAATTAGACTGCAGTTATTTTCACTCTACTTGTTCTCTATCAGTTTTCTCCCCTGCCTGTTAGATCTTGCCCTGTAGGACAGATGGGCTTCAGGACAGTGAGTGCCCAAGCCCAGTGGTGCCCTCATCTGGCTGAGGTTCCCATGTGATAAACATTCATTACAAATATCAGTCCTCATCTTCATATCCGCAGCAGACAACACCAATAACAACAGACACAAAAAGAGGTGTTTCTGGATAGCACCATGACCGAGCAGGGCTTGCCCCACTGAAGATGTTCTTCACCTGCGCAGTAGGCTGCTTTCTCCTTTGCTATGAACTCTCCCTAAGCTTCTCCATTTCATGCTGTGCAACACATGGAGCACGTAGCCCTAACAGCAAAGTCCTCTAATAATGATWTTTTTTAGAGTCAGATAAATTCTGCCCCTTCATTCCCCCATGGGCAGCTCCCATGGACATCTAAAGGAACCAGGTTGCCAAGAGCGGCACTGCCAGGCGCTGCAAGCTGCACGAGAGGCGCAGCATCGGGTGCTAACAGCTGCTGGTTATGATTCTGAAGTGTCATCATTAGTATATTTTTCCAACTGGATCTTTCAAAATTCACTATTGTGGCTCCTGCCACTGATTTTGCTTGAAGAGATAAGACTAGTTTTTGGCTAAAGGCCAGCTCAACTGTTGACAGAGCCTTACAGTTCAGCACTGAGCTGCAGGATTCTTCTTTCAGCATAAAGGGTCCTTTTCAGTTTATAGACACAAATACGTGAATAAAGGCATATTTCATGCGTGATGTCTAAGTGTATCAATCAGATAAGTGGAACTGGTGTGCGTGTGGAGGAACGCCTGACGTAATATAACTTGTACAAAGAAGAAAGGCGCTTTCATTAATCCCGTGCATGGAACGTCCCTTGTACACTAACAAGTGTTTCAGCAAGAACTTGAAAAAACAAATGAAGCCATCATTTTCAAATAGTCGGCAACCTCCCGAATTACAAGAACAAGTCAGCACACAGCAATCATGGAGAGAAAGAGAATCCCAGCTCCCACAAGTTTTTAAAGAAATAACTAGAAAGGGCAAAGCAGATATTTGCAAATTAAGTTGATGTGTTCAACAGAGGAAATAAGATCAGTWCACACTACATGACTCTTTTCTAGGGGAAGGAGGAAGTCACTGTTTGCTATATTCTGCAAAAGAATAAGATATTGAGGTTTGCAATGTGCCACAATCCTTGTGCAAATAGTCCTCTGTATTACGAGTACAGAAGTGACTTGCTGACTCCTGCCAGGATTAAGAGTCTCCTACTTTCAGATCTTGTGTCCTGTTGAGATTTCCAGCTTGTCTATATTATGAAGCCTGACTCCTCCATCATGTCCTTGTGGCTCAGAGAACATTTTGTAATTGAAATGCGTTGTGGCTTACTCGTACAAACACTAGCAACGGATTCACTTTGCAAAACCCAGTTTAAATGCCCCAAAGTCTGGTAAATTTGGATTTACTAAAAAGCACTGCATTAAAATCAAATGAAAGGTTTTATTTGAACCAAAGAAAGGAAATTACATTTAGGTGGAAATTCCATCATCAAAAATTCCTGCACCATGCCTCAGTATTTTGGCATCTACAAAATGGTAAATACCATTCTGCACTCTTTGGACATCTCCACAGTCTCCTCAGTGCCTGTTGTGTAGGCACAAGATGATGGGTTAATAATATTTTTTCATCTTTGACAGAAAATTTTTCTTGTCTTTGAAAATGAAAGACAGACTCTTAAGATTACTTTCATGTCAATTTTTCTCATTTATCACAGGTATTTATAAGGTGCCTATCATATGGGTATCCAAGTGCCAGCTTTTTTTTTCTCTTGGTATATTCTTTGATTTTTTTAAAAAAGGTAATTTCATACTAAGAAAATGAAGTTTTCATTTTAAAAAGTATTAAAAGAATAGTTATAAAAAAGGAGGAAACATTTCTCCAGGGATAATACGAAAACTGTATCTGCTTTACAGCTGTTAGGGTCTATTCTAGCAGTTCCTTAAATGTGGTCTTGAATCACTGATGGTCCATTACACACTTGCTAGACTTCCATAGAGATCTTGGCCTTATTCCTTGCTTTCAGCTCCTAAACTTATGAAGAGACAGCTTAAAAATACCCATGACTCTGTTTCTAATGCAGCTTTTTCAACTTGGGCAACTGCTGTCATTGGCAGAGGGAAGTCTGCAGGCAGGAGGGGGCAGCAGGGAAGTCCTGGGCAGCTGCAGATAGTAAGGGATGAGCCTGTAAGGTAATTAGTCAGAACTTCAGACCTAATGAAATAAATGGGTGTAGTGGAAGATTCACCTCCAAATAAGCCGCTGTCCACAGTGAAGGTACAGGTTAGGCTTAGAGAGTATAGCTCTGGCCACCAAAGACATCCTTGTTGCTCTTAGTGCTGGACTGTACCTGCAATTGAGGTGAGCCAGGCCCTGAGATAAAACCGGGCAATCGGTAAAGGCTTAACTTCCCAGTCGCTAGCATAAAAAATAATAGCGCTACGTTAACGACAGCACCACAATAGCAATCTGTAATAGTGACCTTAGGGAYCAAAAAGGGCCTTGGGAGGAATAAAACTGGCTTCAGCAACTCCATCTTGCGTGCTGAGAACATCTCAGTGACTTTCATACCGCTGGGAGGGGAGTCTGTGCCTCTTTTCCAGCCTTTCCACCGGGCTGCTGCAGGCTCATCTCAGGCTGAGCATGGCCTGGCCACCACCGGTGTCCAGGGGTGTCAGGTCAGGTGCTAGGGCCATCAAGCCTCACCTCTCCCTCAGGCTCTGGTTTTGATCAAAGGCGCTGTAAAGAACGGTGTTTCTAGCCAAGATCCTCCTATATAAAGRTTTAGCTCAAACCCCATATGGTATTTATAAACATTTTAAGGTACGTAGTCCGGAGCAGGCTCTCCGACGGCAACGTAACGACAGACCTTCAACGGCCAGGCGTTGCGGTGCTGCCGCTGTCCCTTGGATCATCCCCGCCCAGGAGGTCCTCGCTCAGCTTTCGCCGTGCACCTTGGCCCTGCGGTTACCTTCGGGAGCGTGTGAACACGCGCATCTGCAGAGAGCCGAAAGACCAGGGCAGGACCGACRTCCGCTAGGCAGACGGGGTCCCGATCGCGCCGCTCCGTCTGGCTCTGCAGAGCGGCGCGGCGCAATCGGAAAGGACCCTGCCCACTTCAAAGAGAAACGCTAGCAATTACGCCGAGCTAATTGTATCCCGATAAGAACACGAACTTCATTATTCCATCCTGGTTCACATTTTCATATCTAAGTTCTGTTTATTTAAAGTAAACACCCTCAAATTATTTTTTTTTTTAATAAAAGATGCTCACAATTTCATTTCYAAGGATACATGTTCATTAGAGATAAGGTGATTAAAAAAAAATCATTTTATACTGCTAATTGTAAGCAGAAAACAATAAGCTCCCCATGAAAAATGCACAAATAATGCACGATACAGTCCTCTAAAGCTAGAAGTTCAATAATTGCTTTTTTGATAAAATGTTTTCAACTTCTTAATACTGTTTTTATAGCTAGAAATCTAGTGTGCAGACAATGGGCTGGAAACTCGCATTCCCTGCATGCTTTAGACAAATAATGCACTCTCGATTGAAAGCAATGGAAGAATCGTTCCTGCCTTGTGGGTATTATATTTTTAATCTACCAATAAGTTTGTTTTTTCTTTCATTTTTTAGTTTTACATAAAGTAATTCTGAACTGTAAGCCACGACTGACCTAACTACTTATTAAAAATGCTAATATGCTTTTGTGCTTTGATGTCTAGTGAACAATAAAAGGGAGAGAGTTACTCTGGGACACTGTAATCCTTTATTTGTCACTAAGTTATGACACCCAGCAGAGCTGTGTGACAGTCCAAATCAATCATCCCCCATGCACTGCAGGCCTTCGCTGCCTCCTGCAGAGTCTATGCAGTTTAATTAGCTTTTTTTCACACTAGCATAATGTACATCTGCAGCTTCAGCAAGAAAAAGAAATGGAGGATAGTTCACTGGGATACGGTGCCTTAAAAAAAAAGTTCATGTAAAAAAAAAGTCTGAAAGAAGAAACATCACAATCCTTTGTAGTTTACTTCAGAGGAGTTTGCGGTCGAATCTACAGGACCGGGTACTCGATATTGTTAAATGTAGATTTTTTTTTTAACCTAATAAAGGCCTTTTCAGCTAAAATCTCAGATGGCATTTAAAGCCTTGTTCTTTTCTAATGGTCTCTATCTTTTATACCTTTTTCTTGCGGTTGATCATGCAGTAGCTCATTATCTGTTCCTCTTCCCCTCCCCACAGTGGATTGATACAACAGGATTTTCAAGCCGATAGTTGCCGATTAGAAGTTGCAGCCCCCACCTCCGGCGGGTGTAAAGCGGGGTAGCTCCCCGGACATCAGCTGAGACTGAGTTAATAAAACTCCGCTCGCTTACACCAGTACAAAGGCCGTGGCCAGCCCGCATTCGTTCTGGCACTCATCTGAAGTGGCGGACCCGTGGTAAATAAATACTCCCGCAATTAGCCGAAACACAGCCCTGCAGGAGCGTGGCTTGAAAAGAGTGGACGTCGTCTGAGTCTGCGTGGGATCCACTGGACTCTCCCTGCCAGGCATCAAACAGTGTCAAAGGACAGAAGTTCTTGAGATAAATGGGGTTGTGTCATCCCCCCAAAATATTTCTGGCTTTATGGTGTTAGTGGCATGATGCAATGGTGTATTCAAGCAAATAAAAATGACTCAGGTGGTGTCTTATTTTTAAAGGGTATTATCCTTTTCCAGTCATTCAAGCTGATAAAGCAGATGTTGTTAACCTGGTGGTGCAAGTTAATGCTGTTTGATTTTTATTTATCCTTTCTACCCTTTGTGTGCCATGAGGGAGTTTAAAGGCATGCATGATCGTTCCTTACTCTCTTCCTCCAAGCAGGAGCACAAAGGAGTCACCTGCAGAACACAGCAGCGCCTTCATTYGAATGATAGATTGCATTACTAGGGGCTTGTCACCCTTAATATCCTTCCAACAGAGAACTGCAGCTAAGGAGATGATGGGTTGGGTTCAAACGGGAACATTCAGCAAGGCTAACTGCTTCCCACTGCCTGGTTCCCAGGAGACACGCTGAAGTGGAAGTGCCTACAACGGCTTTGGTTGGAGGTGGTCAAGGTGCAGCGGTGGAGACCACTACAAGGATGGAAAGCGGTCACAGACTTTTATCAGTCCCTTGATTCTKAAGCAGAATCACCCTTAAACAGCGCAGCAATTTGCTTAAGATCTGCTAGGACTACTTCCATTCACTGATATCGCCTTACTTCTCAAAACGCAGACCTGATTCATCAGTTCTTAGGATTAATGATGGTACAAGAGCAATGGTCAGACCCACTGTCAAATCTCTGTCCCTTTTAAAGCTRTACCTTAAATTTTCCTTTAAGCAGCACCTCTCTCTAATCCTCCAGTGCAAAAATACTTTATCCTCTTGTGGGAATTATATGTATTTCTCAGTTCAAAGGAGTATAAAATATAAATGTACTTCTGTACAATTCAGCATTAATACGAATAAATAGTTGGTGTACAGTGCCTTTTCMTCTTTAGATTTCAAGTTGCTTAAGCATTTAGAGACTACAGTTCACATTTCTTGCTGTGATTCTTGTTGGCCTAATGCTATTATTGAAAATACTTTCATCCTGGGCCTTGGCTGAGGTAAGTCCTTTGAAAAATCCTATTCCACACTTGCTCTAGCAATTCTTCAATGTTTTCCCCTTTTAAAACAGATAATTCATTAAGACAGAAATAYGCAGTTTTAATGCAATCCCAGTTTCGTCCTTTGGATTTGGTGGACACAGGCAGTGGACTGCCAGTTCGGAGGTGCCGCATTTTGCAATAATCAAAGTAACCCAACTGAGCACGCAGAGGGACGAGTTTYCCCTTTGCGAAGAAGACCGAAGAGCAGCCAGGCTGCACACGAACGACTCCAGGGGGGAACCCTGCCTCGCAAAGAAAGGTAAAAACGAGAGCAAGACATCTCTTCTTAGGTATGTTCTCAGGAACGCAGCCCAYGGTGGTCTCCTAAGTAATGCAACCAGAAAGCAGCATATGGACTTCTTCTGCCCTTTTTCCACATAGCAAATGTTTTCCACTGGTACTTCATTAGCCAATGCYGTTCTCCTGGCATCTGTGCCCACGCCACTGCACTCCCCATTCCTCTTCCCTGAGGGAGCCTAAAGGCATTTTCCTTTTATTTCCACCTCCTTCCTTCCCGGCGAGAGGACAAGCCTCACCTCAAAACAGGTTCCAAGACAGGTATTGCGGGGAGCTGAGGAGCATCACTTGATTAGAGGAAAGGAAGAAACGTCAGATAAAGTCTCACTTCTTCCTCTTTTTTATGTCCTGTTAGTGGGAAGCTTTTGGAGATGAGGAGAAATGAGAGTTTTAATACTTCTTTATAGGAGACTACTGATCCTGGAAAATGATTTTTCCTTGTAATTCARTAGGTCATACATTAAAGAAAAATGATGCCAAAACAATAAAATCATTYGTGAGCCACCTGACACCCTGCCTGGTGTAGGGAAACCATGGTTTTGGTGAAGAAAGAGGAAGAGAAGGTGGTTCTGGGAAAAGGTGGAAGTGACTGATTCTCCCGTTGAGAAAATCGAAGGAGGAGGTGGTGAGAAGCATYGCGCTGCTTCTGGCAGGTAGCACTGCCACACAGTGAAGATAAGTTGTAGTATTTACTCTCTTCTGCTGCACCATCATCTCTTTCAGGGATATCAAAACTGAGAATTTTGTACATTAGGGCTCCAACAGGTGAGCTCTGCAAATGCTKTTCGTGTTATACTGCTGCCCACCTTATTTCTCCTGCTCTGCTTCTGCCGGTGATTGTTCCTCCTACAGCGAGTGGAATCAAAGGTTTGCCCTGATGCTCCAGCTCAGAGTCTGGTAGAAAACCTACCTTGCTCACCCATCCAGGTGAATCTGCTAGGTTTTCCCTCGAGTGGTGAAGGTGCTGGCACAGCTTGGCTCTGCCAGCTCGGCGAGGGAGAGGCGGGTGGGGGGAGTACAGAGAGAAGGGGAAGTGGAGGCACATCTGCAACCACCCCAGCAAGATTTGCTAGAATTCATCTGCCAGACCCCTTAGTCAGACAAAAAAGGGTCAGTCAGATCTGTCCACACGGCCAGGTGGTGGCCTCCAGCGAACCCAAGACCTGCTGATCCAGTGAAGATGCATCAGAGGGGTCCCACCCCACTCTGATTTTGTAGCTTCCAGTTTGCTGACACTGGAAAGGCATCAGAGAAGATAGGAGGGTGCTTATGCAAAGACTTCTATCAATGGGGAGGCCCGTCTTCAAAGCTTTGATTTTACCAGGTGCTGGCATCCCTTCTGAGAGCTAGCATTGCTTGAGGGGATTCCATCTCAAAGTCTTCACATCACAGGAAGGGGAGTCCTGCTTTGAAGATTCTCACCAGCGATGGGCCAAACCTCCTATTTGCATTTCATTTTTGGCTGCATGAAGCTTGCTCATTGGCACCAACAAAGCGTTTTGCAATCTTTTTTAAAGCAACAAGGCACAGCGTTTGCTGACACAGCTCAATACCAAGACACATACATGTGCATCCAACTGAGAAAGTCACCAACAGTTTAGCCAGGTGTGGATGGGTGAATTAGAGTTAGAACAAAGTAGTGGTGTGTTTGGAGTATGCCTATCAAGTTGAAACAAGCAAAACTTAATGTTAAATTACGGCATGTACTTCCAGAGATTGTGGTTGGCAATTGGTTTCATTCCTAAAATGAAACCATGAGTAGAATTTAAAGTTGAATTTATTTTAAGGCTATCTTTTTTGGATCGCTTTGCTGCTGATCCTGTGAACTGGTGCCACACTGGATTCTGGCAAAATTTCCACTGGATCCTCAGCATTTCCAGTGGGACCTGCCTCTTGCAATATTTCAGAAGTAGAAAAGGCATTGCCAGAGGCTACTTAATCTTGTTTTTAACTTCAGCTTTGTTCAACTAAGGGTTTCTTTAATTTCCTAMAGGCTCCTAGAACATGGGGCAGTGCTGAGATAATCAAAGCAGCCAAGACTTCTGCTTCAGACACTTTGACCTTTCTGTGGCTCATTTTCTCCATGTTACTTACTTTTCAGTGGCATTGTGGAGCTTCACGCTCTAGTGTCTGAGGAGGAGTTTGCAAGGCATTTAAGAAATCAAGGTCATTAGACATTACCTTTCCTGTTGCAAGCCTTTGCATGATGCATGGAGGATTATTAGGCCCTTTGGTATAAACAAACTTAAGAGATGTTCTTTGCAATGCCTGTAACCAGAACAAAGCTCTCTGCGTCGTTAAACCTCTAACGTAAGAGAGACTCAGGGAAAGCCTATTTGCCATGCATAATGCAAGAAAGATTCCTGAATAATCCAAGACAGAAGATCTATGTTGGGAAAGTACAGAGGTGGGACTGCTGATTTGCTTTTTATGAGTGTCCCCAGATTCCCCAAGTCTGAATTCRGCTGGTAAAAAGAACCTGCAGCTGCTGTTCCTCCCTGCTCTGCTCCCTGCCATACAGGACCGAGACTTTGAGMTGCAATGAATTTCATTGCATATTCAGAAATACCTTGCGCACTTGGTGATCCCCTAGTGCCTAGAAGCAGGTGGATATAAAATAGGGGTTCCCAGGGAGACAGAGATTTACACAGCATCTTTAACACATCAAGAAACCACTTTGAACTGCATGTGACTTGGGTTCTGCTCCACAACAGATTTTTTCAGTTAGTCCAGGCTCTGAGCCAAGGACTTGGTTCAGGTCAGCATACTCGGCAAGGGGGCTAGAGTCGGATCAGCTTCCCATGGAGCAGCCGGGAAAATAGTTCCTCCACAGACTCCAGAGCACAGCTGCTGTGCCAGCAGGCTTTTAGGAACTTTCTAGCCCTACTGGGCAGTCTCGTGTCTCCTTCACAGCCCCCTTCAAGCCTGCTGCAAGGATAGGCTGCAAGCAGTAAAGAAGTACGAAGCAGAGCTCGTTCTGCCCTGCTTCCCATTTTTTTTAATTATAACTTCGAGCTCCTAAGCATGGTTSTGCTGTATGGGATCCTCTAGGAGACTGCTGGTAGGTATGGGACTGGGCTGTAGGTGGGATATGGCTGACAAACAGTTTGCAGAGCACGTTGCTTTCTCCATCACGCGTGTGGCAATTAAAGCCCCGTGCACAAAGGCCCGGCGCGCAGCTGAGGTTTCACCTGGTGGGTCCAAAAGGRCAAGTCTGCTTCTTTGTTTAAATGCTGGCCCATTTGTTGACTTGGAGGCACCCACTCCCTGGCCATGGCAGCAGCCGAGAAGTCACATATCGCTCTAATGAGCGTCCCTTCAATAACCATTGCCCTGATTTTTGATACCTGGAGARAAGATGCACCAGCTAGGGAAGAATTTATCAAAAACATGCCACTGACTAGACATCAGAGAGAACCTCAAAGGGACAGTGAACTAGAACAAAGAACAAAAACATTTACAGAAGTGCTACGCCGAAAAAAAGGGGAAGAAAAAACCCGTACTAACAACAGTCACAAGGTCAGCTATAAAACCCGAATTAAAAGGCACTGCTGGGGAAAAGATGACGACTCAAAAAAGCACCAAGAACTAAGAACACAGCTTGCCAATCAGATCTATACAGAGTCCCCTTGATATCTTCCCACTAACAGGCTTTCCTGCAGGACAAGTAAAAAGTTGAAGCGACTGGCTCTGGGAAGGTGGGCGAGAAACGGGGGAGCAGCAGTCACAGCTTCTAACACAGATCTTCRGGTCCTGGATCAACGGGATTTCTCAGAGGAGCTGGGCTCTGAGAGCGGGGCAGCAGCCCGCGAGCGCCGCGCCACTGCAAACCCCCCGGTTAGACCCGTTTCGCCACTTGAAGCCGTGCAGATGTCCACACCGGRACGGACTCACGGGTGCCCTCTACTTTTGGCACTTGAAATCAGGGGAAGGCGCCAGTTTAAATCAGTGCAAATAAAGGAAGGTTTGGCTCTGAGCCTTATCTAAGCAGGCGCTAAAATTAGGATTGGTTGAAATTGCGCAAAAAAAGCATTTCCCAGTGAAAGAGGAAATACTTCACAACAAAGAAAGAATTCTGCTTTCTGTTGAAATTTTCAACCCCCCTTTTTAGGGAAACACGGAGRGTTTCAGCATTCCACCAAAAGAGCCGAGGGCTTTTTACGCGCGAGGTGGTTGCCCTGCAGCCTGTTCTGCTTCCCGCTGCGTACGCACCTCTGCTCGGGAGGAGAGCGCTCTCCTCTCCTCCGGCCTCGGCGCAGACGGCCGAACCACAGGCGAGTCCTATAACCCCGTTTCTACCAAACCCACCTATGTCTGTACCAAAAGCTGGCGAAGAAAACTAGCTCAACCCCCTGTTCCCTGGTTGCCTTGGAAGGCAGAGGCGTTTTGTAGCATACGCGCCGGTACTAAATCAGGAGCATCCTGGGCACAGACGATGCAGCGTTTTTGAGAGCCAGCGGAGCCTTACTGCTAGGGGCTCTGCTCCGGCTTCCTAATTCCAGYCCCTTTAGCCATGCCTAGTGCAGAAACTGGGAGAGGACAGCGTGACCTTCCCCCAGATGCAACAAGCTCTTCTGTCTGTCAAGTCTTAAGGATGCCCCGTTGCATCCGGGCAGCATGTCGCGTTGGGGGTGGGGACAGGTGCCTGAAGAGGGGTGCGTAGGTGCAGGGCTTGGGTGCCCCGGGGACCTCCCCTGACCTCCGCACGCTGCACCAGCAGGCACGCGTCTCCCGCAGGCCTGCACAGATCTGCGTGCCCTGAGGGGTCCAAAATGACACCAGGTCACTGAATCACACAGAGCTGGAAACGCCTTGTAGGGCGACAAGCATCTGCCCGAGCGAGGTGGCTGGTTACCCCAGCTCATCCGCGGAGGTAGAGTAGAAGGCAGGTGCTTCGAGGGGGGACGGAGCAGGAGCTGCCCTAGCTGCTCCAAATCAACTCCCGAAGGAGCTTCTCCCTCGCTGTGAACCTAACAGGAGCTCTGAGACCAAGCATCAGGCAGCACCAAGAGCCTGCAATCGCACGCCTTCCATCAACGGCTCTATAAAATCAGGGTAGTGTCTGTGAACTAATATTGCAGGGCTGGGTACTAATATTCCATTTTTAAAGCAGGTCCTGCTTGCTTTTTTCCCGGTCCCTTCCCTGTGAAGCAGCGCTTGTTAGTGAAAGTAAAGAGACTTTTGATTTCTAAAGCCAATGTTCGAACGAGCGTTTCCCCGTGAGAGCACCTGGTTCTCGTGTTTAATGAGTAAACACAAGGAAGCAGAGGCTTGAAGAATGATTGTTCCCAACATCGTTACTTCTGAACCCGACATTAAAGAGAAGTAAAAGACAACAGCACAGCAGTTCTTTGTTTTTCCACCACTCTTCCTAAAAAATATCTTTAATGAGACGCATTTGAAGTCTAACACGGGGCCGTTCTCCCAGATTATAATTGATAAATCTTCCAAAGTGGTATGGGGAAAGGATTGTGTAATAATTACTTGTTTCTTTTGAGGAAATAAATAAAATATGAAAAATGTAATTACTAACCAACAAAACGCAGAGAACGGGTTTCCCGCCGCTCCGTCGACCAGAGCGTGCAGAGAGTCAGGATTTCAAAAGTCTCTCCCCAAGTTCAGCACGACACGCAGCCGTGTCGCTGCTCGTGCTTTTTTTTTTCCAAGTGCCAACTTTTCCAGTCGGAGTCACTGGTTCGTTTGAAGCTCCTGCATTTCTTCGCGTGCTATAATTAATTTTGCTTTAAAAAGGAACAAATCGCTCTTCTTGCCGCGTGGGCGGCGGGGAGCGCGATCGCTCGCCGGGATCGGGCCGGGGGGAGGCGGGGTGGGGGCGCCGGGGCTCCCCGGGCGGGTCGGCGCCGTGCACGCGGGCGCCGGGCGCGATCTTTGCAGCCTCCCCCCGGCGCGGCGCGAGATCTACCGCCGGCGCTCCGCCGGCTGCGGGTCTGAGCTGCAAGSCCTGGGAATGAGCCTCTTCCCCCCTCGCTCCGCCGCGGTCATTAATTGCGGCCAACCCTCAGCCTAACCCGCCGATTAAACTTTTGCTCAGTCCTACGACTCGTTCAAGCACTGGATTTCCGGTTCTTAGAAAAAATCATCAGATATCTATTCAAATGCACGTGTTCAAGCCTCCTAGACCTTTTCCCTTTCTTGCTTTTTTAACCATTGCTTAGAACAACAGCATGCAAATTTAATAGATCTAGAAGACTTCAAGCCAATTCTCCCCTTCCTAATTTTGCAAAATGTTATCGCAAATGTTTTATGGCATTTAAAGAAAAAATCCTTCCTTAGAGTAACAATTTAAATATTTTACGCACAACAAAGACTTTTATCTTATTCACAGTTGTCATTTTCTGTTTAGCATCATAACACTACTAATAARAAAATGGATATGGGTTGCCTTAAGCAGTTTTGCCAATTTTAATGTATGGTACAGCTTTGTTCCTGTTATTCCTTTCTACAGAGCATCCTTAAAGCCTTTTTTCCTCAGAGAATGTCATTTATTGGTTTTTAGAGGGCAAGTATGTCTCCTAAGAAAAATGGATGTCTTCTCGACTCAAACAGTGTGTGGCAAAATCTTAGAGAAGACCACGATTAGGGAATTATAGTAGTTCTCTGAATTACAATCATTGGTTCGTGAACTGCAGTCAAATTACAACCCAAGAGCAATTTTCAGCGGAGCGATATAAAACGTTTCTCCTTCTTATGGCCCACTGCCCGCATGGTGTGCGACCAGCGCAGGACAGGCCTACAGGGCTGGACATCCGCTGCAGAAATGGCACGAAGCTTTCCCCCGCCCAAACGCACCGAATTACGACGCTTCCCTGGACTCTAAGTCTACAGTTCAGAAGAGAGAACAGGGAAATCACAGACCGCCCTAAAGGAAGAAAACTTAGCCCAGGCGTCCTTCTCCAAGCAGACTGTGATCCTCGGAAGGAGGGAGCAGCAGGGACTCCCAGGCTCCTCGCTTTGCAGTACGAGGAGGCACGAGGAAACCGAGGACAGACCATAACGCTGCAGTGAACACTCTGCCAGCAGCATCTGTCCAGGAAAAGCAAACCTTTCTTGGTGGCAGCTCCTCACGACCCATTGCTCCAAGAAAAGCATTTGTCTATGAGTAAAGTTGAAAGGCTCCGAAAACGCTCCCTCTCAATCCARCCCGCAGATAAATTGATCTTGGATCAACCCTGGGACGGGTCATGACACGCAGCCTTAGCTCGGGGCAAGCAGCTCGCCTGGGAATGGTCCCACTGAAGGTGACTCCCCCCGCTCTGAGGCTATTTCCCGCAGCGCTGGAAAGAAGAAGTGGATCTGMTGGGTCTCCCCACTGAAGAGATCTGCAGCTTTCCAGACTCTGCGCTTGAAAGTGCATCTCTTTCAAGTTCCCAGGCAACAGATTTTCCCTCCATCTTTTGCTTTTGAGAATTCTACCAGCATCTTCCATTAAACACAAAGATGTTTAGCCTTTTAACCCTCTAAACGCGATACCACGGGCTCTAGTGATCTGTTGTCAGTTAAATTCACCCTCTACACTCACTACTGCAGCTCCTCTCTTGTATTTTCTTCCCTGCTGCGTGCACTTATCCCCGCATTGAAAATAGGCTTTTTAGACTAATATGTGCCATTGGTTATTTTTAGGTATCAAAGACATTTTTCTCAAGATCTTTCTTCATTAATTCTCTAATTTACTTTTTCGTCTCGATCCCAGTTGCCCCATGTTCTTTATTGTCTCTTAACCCTGTTTCTCAGAAGGTGTCAGCACAGATTAACAGGGAGTTTGATAGCTTCTAGAGAAGAGCATTTCATGTTTTCCTGCATCATTTTAATCAGGCTTAAACTCTTGTAGCCTTGTGTTTATGTTCAGTTTGCAAATAGCCAGAAATCCTCCAATGAAAGACCAAATAAAACAAATAAACACTTTTTTCCCCCTGTTTTAAAATACATTCCAAATATGCAGCTATGCAAAAGGAGGCAGAATAGAAAAAGAAATTAACTGGAAGTTTTGCCCCTTCTATTAGCTCCCTAAATAATTTTGCTTGAGTTGATCATTAAGAAGGAAGGAATTTCACACCATGGCACAGAAAACCCTTCCATCTCTTCTGCTCCATGGCAAAGTGAAGTATTGAGGCCAAGAGATAAGAGCTGCAGAAGATGTGCTGTAGACCTCTGGAATGGACATCTCTGGAAATCCCACAGTAATAAACCCAAACCCTTAAACTCAAATGCTTCYTCACTCTAGGGTTTTCAGTATTCAATCCTAGCAGTTCCTCCGAATTTTGCAGCTTGAGTCCATCTCAAATCACAACCCAGTCCTAAATAATACATCATTGTAAAAAATGTAACTTTATCCCCTATAGACTAGCTGCCTTAGTAATAGCTTCTTATTCCCAATTGCTTTTCCTATGCCAGAATGAGCAAAGGCTCAGCAAGCAGTGAAAGCACGAGATTGGGAGCCTGGGGGTCTGGCTTCTAATCCCAGTTCAGCTTCTCATATATTTTGGGAAGACACTCTACTTTTCTGACTCCACAAAATAAGATGGCATTTCTTTATTCTGAGACTTAAGTCATGAATGTTTACAAATGGCTTTGAAATCCCTCGCTGAAAAGTACTGTAAAAGATCAGGGTGCAATTATAAAATATCAAATAATCTCTTATTTCCTATTGCTGGGTCTAGCTTAAGAAAAATAAACTAAAATAAAACTTTGGAAAACTCAGAAGACTCATTATGCTGAGAAACCTGAACTGGCACGACCCTTCCCCATATTGGCATCCCCAAGAATGATTGGAATGGGAGCAGCCCTGGAATCGTTCTCTCCTTCGAGGGCTTACAGGTATTTCTGAGGTCAGAGAGATGGGAAGGCAATGGGAAGTTGCTCTGTCTCTAGGAAAGTGGCCAGAAATAGCRGAGCTGTACAGCCCTGGGAAGAGTGGACAAATTCAAGGGCTACTTCTRCCACTGCTTCATGGTTTGACTAATCCCTTGACCTTCAGGCAGCTGCAGTGGTGCTGATGGGCCCGATCACAGAGCCAGAAATGAGGCACTTGGTAAATCCAGGGACTCCCCGTCCAGGTAGCCAGCACACAGGGCCACTGAGGCCACCCCAGTGCTATGGTGGAAAACCATGGCCTCAGAAAGCACAAATAGCTTTCCAGAGTGGTGGAGAACTGAAGGCTTACTCACCTTTCAGGCCTAAGGGTGAGCACTTTGCAAATACAACTAGTGCTAGGCTGGTGAAGCAAAGGACTGTTACAGCCTTGTCATTCCTCCACAGAGCTGCTATTCTCGAATGCCCGCATTATGTTTTCTGTTAGTGCCCAAAAAAAGAGAAGAAAAAGTCAGTTTATGCTAAGCAGCACATACTTGTCACCCTATCTCTGCCAATCACCAGATAAAAGGAGTCATTATTTTAAGACCCCTGCAGATGTCTGTCTGTCTTTTGTAATGAACTCATGAGCAACAGAGATCATCGTGGCACCATTAATTGGAGCACCCACCGTGCCGGCTTCTGAAAGGCCTGTTGTTTGTGTCACACAACGATTTCTTCTTCCAACAGGTTTGGTTTACATAAAAACATGTGTGCCTGCACATATTTGGATCCAGGTGGCTCTAGAAAGCCAAAGTAGGCTCCTCTGGAGAACTTCCCAGTTCAGTGTCTTCCAGAAGCCTGCTCTGTATCTCCTCCTGGGCAGCAGGGAGGAGGGCTGGGGTTGACAAGGTGTCCTATTAGCTTTACAGGAACCAGTGTGACTGGCCACCCAAGTACTTCAGCATCTGACAAGCTTCCACCTGTAGCAATAAGCTCAATCAGGTAATTAATACCATCCTTTACTACCTGCACTACCAGAACTGCTATAGAGAAGATGGTTTCATTATATTTGAAGCACTTTCATGTGGTAACTAGGGCTTATGAAAAAAAATCCCTCRCTCCCCCCAATAGCCGTCTGTACAACTTGCTTTGTATTTTCCTCCTCCCTTCTACCCCCTTCCATGACTTTCAGGCTTTCAAGTCATGTAATGTTTCGACATGGCACTGGGAAAACAGGGAAAGAACAGAATCATCACAAAGATGTTTGAAAACCCAACAAAATACTTCAGCAGCGAGACTAGGTTAGTTAGCAGCTTTGTTTAGTTTGATTTTTTTTTGAAATTTATTTAGCAGAAAAACCTGAGCTCCAAGATGCAGCATCTGGTTTTCCAGTGAGGATGGTCCAGCTTTTTTTTTTTTTTTTTTTTTCCCCAAAAAGTGAAGCAAAAAGCCCAACCCTGCAGCGCTGCAGAGGCAGAGCTGGCCCAAGCTGCACATCGAGTTAGTAGCTGAGCCCAGATTAGAAACGGCAGCATGTTTCTCTGCTCCACTCTGCTCCCATCCCCACGGTGCCTCCTGTCTCTTTGGTCCCTGTCACCAGGCCACACCACTCTGCTTGCGGTGCTCCAAGGCCAGAGTCCAACGGCCTCACGTCTATTTTAAGCCCCGAGGTCTAGCATTTCCTATCAGCCCGCCTGAGGCCCTCAGAGGTGCCTGGCTGATAGATAACCCATGGCTCGGGGGGTTATGTGGACTTTAGGGTAGCTAAAACTGCACTCAGGTGCCTACACAAACGATCGAGTCTGGTTAACCAGCATCCTGTAACTCTGAACTTCAGTTTAAAGCAACTTCCACATACGGTCAGTCAAACGCAGAAAGCATGGAATTACTTCGGCCCGAGTCCTCCACAAGCTGAATAAACTACAGCCACAGCATCTCAGTCTTTCAGCTCAGTGGGTATGTCCCAGCGTGGGAATGAGAAGCTGCTTGTTCTGCTCCAGCGCGTGGCTGGGAGGGAGTCAAAGGCGAGAGCGATGCTCTCTCCTAGGATTAAGTCAGGAGCTGGGAAAAGGGTGCTGCCAAATCCCGCGGCAGGGGAGAAAGGCCCCGCTCCCCAGAGGAAAGGCAAACGCCTCCGACACACGGCTGGCAGCCTGGCGAGGATTTGTCCCGTAGAGTCTCTGCTCCCGCAGTGGGACCAGCAGCCTCTGAGCCACCTCGCAGACGGGAACATCAGCCCTCGGGTGCCCATGCGAGGCCCCAGGTTGGATTCGTCAGGAGTGGGACCCTGCGGACTTTATCGAAAGTACAGATAACCTCTGCTGTAGTTCCCTGGGATTTGCTATGTATTTCTTGCAATGATTCTTCCACTTTGCCCAATAATTTACTGCTGGTCTAGAATCTAGTTTTGAAAAATATTCAGCCATTATTTAAAGGGTCTAAGCAACAGAAAATCTGCTATACATCTGAAAAGGATGCTGTGATGATTAAGTATGCTCTGTACAAAACCTTTTTGTCTTATTTCTGGTCTGACCTTTGGTAGCTCCAGCTTACTGGATTTTGCTATTCTTTTGTGTGCAAGTTTAAAGGACCCTCCAACTAGAATTGATTATGGTGAATAAAGGGACCTTCTGCCATCTTTGCTACTTCAAAATGAGAACAAGGTGGTTTCTCAGCAATACAATCAAGAGGAACCAGATGTGACTAGTTACCATCTTGCAAAAAGAGCACAGCTGGATCCAAACACAGACACCTGCTTAGGCAGCACAGCCTCCACAAGCGTAAATATAGACATGAAAACCATGAAGGAAAGAGAGAAGACCTGCATTTAGCCATTGCATTTGGCTTTGCCATGCCTGAATCTCATATAGGTTTGTCAGGTTGCTGATGATTTATTTCCTTTCCAGGTTTTGAGAAAGGAGCAGYGTTTCAGGGAGCAGCCCAGAAGCGCAGCAAGCAGAGAGGCCCCTCTCCAGGCCTGGGGAGAGAGGGCACGAGTTCAGGAGGGGCGAGGAAATTGGTGCTACAACTATGAAGYGATCAGACAGCCACAAATTACAGCTCAAGAAGAGATGTCTGGACCTGAGCACGCAAGGGGCTTTGTTTGTTTGTGTTTTTCCTCCTCTCCTGAGCCTGCTGGGACTGCTTGGAGGGGAAAGCTCAGCTCAGTGCAAGCCAGGATCTTGCTGTCAAGACCTTGGTAAGACAGAATGCATCGCACAGAAAAAGCAGGGGGAAGGGCTGCGTTTTCATTCTTCTGAATAAAATATTTATTTTTGAAACAAAAWTTGGTTATTTCCTGAGGGTCGCTTTAGGATCAAACATATTAAACTCCTGTCAGCCACATCTGACTTCACAGTGACACAACATTCAGGCACACGTTTTTCTGAAGTGTTTAGGTGAATACACGAGACACCAGGTTTCCCAGATGTCTGCCTTATCTAAACTAAATCCCTTTTATTTTGGTGGGAACAAAGGACCTTTCTGTAAATYCTGTGAGGTGTCCTCTGAATGTTTAGGCACATAAATACCTCTAAAAATATGTGCCAGCATCTAGGATCCGTCTCACCACAAAAAAGTGAGGTGTGCGGTCTTAGCCAGCCACCTGGGCAACTTCTACAGTCATTGGAGAGAGCTGGACATCTCCACGGGGCATTTCTTCACTCTCCCCTTGGACATCAGTCCAAGGACTGAAGTAAGCTCCTTCTGAGGCTGCTAGTCTCCRTCCATTGATTGCAGAGGGAGCTGGGATGTCTAATTTTAGCTGCTTAAAAGCCAGGTTCAATCTCAKTTAAGTGAGAGGGATCTCACCCTCCACAACAACATTTTAGAGAGCAGCACATGGTGGTGGAAACGTGCTCCAAGCATTCTTTCCAATTTCCCAGTGGGCCAGCGCGAGCCATTGCGCAAAGCGCTTTGTACGTGTGGGCTGCAGGAGCGCTCAGGCTTCACCCGCAGGCRGGCGCCCCAGTAACGACGCTCGGAGCGCAACCCCCCGAACGGTCCCCAAAAGCAAATTTCAGATCAAATATTTTAAGTGTTTTGTCAGTCAGTCATCCAGGCCATTCACAAGGACGGAGCAATGACACCATATAACGGAGTTAATTTGCCAGGGCTGATGCAGCTATGAAGTTTAACTCTTTGGGAATAACCGGAGAGAAGAAACACAAAACCATGTACAAGTTCAAAACAAGGAATGAAGGCGCAATTCCCTATAGATGGCTGTCTAAAGCTACATTTTCTATGCTAAGTGAATCATACTGGTAAACTCTCTGCTTTAAGGGGAGAAGTTTAGCTTTTGTTTTTTCTTCTTCTTCTTCTTCTTCTTTTTTTTTTTTTAAGACTTCAGCATTGAAAAACATGAGTTCCAGCCTCAGAGGAGCCGGTTTGACTGGGAAGCGAAAGCAGCGTGAAGCAGAGGAGCACCTTAAGGAACACGCCAGGAGGTTCTCAACGCTCTCCCAGAAAAGGCCGCTCTAGCAACACATCACCATCCATCGCACCCTCCCGAGGACAGCTTTTAGCTGCGAGGAGCCAAACTGGTAATTACAACGCAGCAATGCCACGCGCGGCGTGTCGGACACCAAACAGCCCAGGGAGCCAGCAGCCCGTGGGTCGGCGCTTGCATCTTGCATGCGAACAGGGGCCGGTTCTGCTCGTTCAGTGGCCTAACTCTAGAGTTGTTCAGCTGCGGCGAACGGCTACACTTACTCCGAGGGGCTTGGAAAGCTGCAAACTAAATGCATCAAAGGCACCTGCCCGTGATTTGCCATGCTGCATGGAAACGGCTCCCCGACGCCTGGCTGGGAGCAGAGAGTCACAGAGCACCRGGGGCGGCGCGGTGGGACGGGCTCGTGGGGAATCTTTCCCTCGCTCCGTGACACAGGGGYAGAAAAAGCAAAGAGAAGTGCTCTCCTTTTAGCTTCCCTGCTGCCTGGTGGGCCACACGCTTGCTTGCATCCAGGGTGCTGCTCAGAGCACTGSCTTTAAATCCGAGCCAGGCCCTAGGAGGCCATCCGGCATCTGGTTTTGAAGGACCTCAAGTTTCGAAGTGCCAGCTTTGCAGAAAGAGAGAGGCCCCATGCAAAACGCAGATACGCAGCCCAGCCTCCCTCAGCTCCGAAGGCCCTTGGCAGCCCATGCAAAGTTTAGAGCTGCTCGTCGCCACCTCCAAAAGCAGCTGATCCCAGGCACAGGACAAAAGGAAAGGTAGCAATGAAATGGAGGAGGCCGACCCTCCCTCCACGCGCAGGGGCTCTGGGGAAGTCAATGCCTGTGACAACACTTACATTTTGAATAGGACGATCCCTAGTTAATGCAATGTTGCATGATGAGGTTACCGATGGGAAGAACAGCCCAAATGCAAGAGCTAGGTCTTACTCCATTCCCTGCTTTTATGTTTCAAAGATAGGCCAGATGATCTGTTAGCGTTATATGAAAGTATCAGCTCCTAATTATTCTCAAAGCTCTTGGCTTTTTCTGCCCAAATGACCATATCTAAACTGTCCCTTGAAAGGTAACGGAGCATGGATCAGGGCTTGAAAATAGCCAAGAATGCAGGATGTTTGCAATTATTGCAAGGGCCTGAGACCCTGCATGTCAGTATTTGGAAACCTGTCCAAAATCATGAGTTCTAAACTTAGCTCAGAACATAGCACGTTAGAGCTGAATCTATTTTGTCTCTGGCAAAATATGTGTTCTGCAAAGTTTATGATTTATTCATCTCATTTGTTTTCTTTGGTCATCCTAGACACACAGGGGAGTTATTTTCAGACATGATTCTGCATAGCTGTAATTAGTCTTTTATCATCACAGGAGAAGTGCGTTCTGCAAGGCTTCCCAGGACCCGAGGCCCTGCCAGGACCAGCACAAGGAGCTGCTCTGCAGCAGAGGGGGACCATGCGCGATGGGAGCCTCATAGAATCAGTAAGGTTGGAAGAGACCTCTGGAGATCATCTAGCCCAACCTCCCTGCTCAGCAGGGTCACCTACAGCATGTTAAACAGGGTTCTGTCCAGGTGGGCCTTGAAGATCTCCAGAGAAGGAGACTCCACAACCTCTCTGGGCAACCTCTTCCAGTGCTCTGTCACTCTCGCAGTGAAGACATTCCCCCTCATGGTCAGGCGGAACTGCCTGTGCTTCAATTTGTGCCCATTGCCTCTTGTCCTGTCACATGGAACAACTGAAAAGAGTTTGTCCCTGTCCCCTTGACACCCTCCCTTCAGGTACTTGTACACATTGATAAGATCCCCCCTCAGTCTCCTCTTCCCCAGGCTGAAGAGGCCCAGCTCTCGCAGCCGTTCCTCATAGAGCAGATGCTCCAACCTTCCGATCATCTTCGTAGCCTGGACTCTCTCCAGTAGCTCCATGAGCTCCTCCAGAGCCTCCCCACGAGCTTGGAGCTCAGGACACGTGCTCACGTACCACGCTGACGGATGCTACGAACTTCAAGAGGATGCAGTCCACGCACAGAGATCCTGGGACGTGGTCCTAGCACAGCTGTTTGAGAAAGGTTTGCACCACGCGGAGAGCCTGGCACCACACGAAGGGGCTCAGAGCCGACCCTGCGGCTCTTCCCCTTCCCAGGGCCGGCAGCTCCTCCTTTCCCAGGCCTTTGGTACAAGCGGAACAACCGCTCCAATTTATTTTATTGCTCCCGCGATATCGCTGGTTAATTGTAGACGGCGCCACGCCAACACGTCGGCATCACCTGGAGGGTCTCGGGTCGGAAGTGCTGCCGGGGGGGGGGGGCAAAGCATCACGCTAGTGCCAGCCAGCGATAGCCCCCTCCCACGCCGTCGCCACCTTCTCCTTAGCTCGAGCTTTCCCTTCCTTTCGCTTTTACCTAGCTGCGACGTGGGAACGGCAAACGCGGGCGCTCAGAGGGACCCCCGGTCTCGCTAAGCCGGCGCAGGCGAGATCCGTCCCCACCTCTCGCTGCCGCTTATCAGTGAACTGAAGGTACTTTAACAGGAGCACAAGAAGGGGCAGAGCGTGAGCTGCAGCACGGCCTCAGCCCAGCGCTTAGATCCTGAGAGTGGAAAACTCTCACTCCCTGAAGAGGGGAAGAGGCTGGACTGCGGTTTCTGGAGGGAGAAATTTAATACGAGCTCGCGGAGTAAATAACTTGCACCCTCCCGCTTGCGCCCAGCGCGCGGGAGCCCGCGGGGCCGGGCGGCGAGGGGGCAGCTCTGCCCGCGCCGGCACCRCGGGCTGCAGCCGGAGGGGTCCGCGCGCTGCAGACGCCCCCCGCGAGCCCCCCAGCACCCGCCGCGAGCTTCCCCCGCTATAAAAACCGGAGCCGAAGCCGTCCCAAAGACCGAGGCTTTGCGTCAGCGGCCGCCCCTGGGTTTTAATTTCTGGAAATGTCCCGTTTTTCTCTCTCGCAAAAAGATCCTGCAAAAAAATCCACCCCCGTTCCTTCTCCCCGTCTCCCAGAGCACGGCCCTGCCTCACGGTTATTCCAGGAAACGTCGTGTTGACATTACTATTTAGAAAATAAAAAAAAAAAGGGGGGGGGTTTAAAGCTAGAGAGCAACATCATGACCATATAGCACTAGTGAATGATTAAAAATTTAGATGACTGCCTTTGAAACAATAAAAAGCTTTCGACGCTTCTTAATGAGCAGCTATCAGAAATAAAGCATTTAAAACTTCAGAAAGTGCCTCGGTGGAAATTTCATTGTCTTTGATGCCGTAAAATAACTGCAGGGAGGATTCATTTCAAGTTCTTTTTAGCATACTGGTCGTTTAGAAATATTGGGAGATATCTTTCTTAGCAATATGTGGGGAAAACAATGTCTTGGTCGCTTTCATTTATCTGCAATTTGACAGGAGTGCAGTTTATTAACTTGAAAAGAGACAGATACATTATCTGAAACACAGAGAGTGGAGTGGGTATCGCCTCCTTTCTGTAGCAGTGGGAGTCCGTGACACTTTGAACTTGCTCACCATTAAACGCCTTCCTGAGTTGTTGAAGAGGCCTTTAGAAAGGGAGCCTGTGCATTTATGATGTAAATTCGTTATTTTGACAGTCTTTGAAATCTGTCATATTCACGTCCAATTTAATGCACCGCAAAAATTCTTTTCTTTTAAAATACTTTTCTTTTAAGATTTCAAAGCCATTTTCATGTAGAAAACTATTGTTATACCTAATATATCCTGAAAGTGTTTTAGCAAAGGAACTTATATGATTCTGTTTTAAGTCATGTCAGGTTTTTAAACATGTCATTTCTTCAAATAAGCTTTGACCATGTTATCTCTCTCTTTTTTTTTTTTTCATTAGTTAAAGTGCACTTGATTTCCATGGATACAATTAGTCGGAATATATGCTGCAGTATCATCACCGGATCAAACGGGATTCTTTCAGGCTGTATTCAGCGCAGCAATTGCCCCCGTATCCGAGATCAATACAGCCCAGCGCGCSGGTAGGCAGACACGGAGAGGCGCTCGGGCAAGTCGAGGATGTAGCCGAAGCCCGGTACGTTTAACAGGAACCCGCCCCGGTGGGGGAATTAAAGCGCTTTTCCGAAAAGCGGCGCGCTCCGCGCGTTTCCTCGCTCCGTCGGTGGAGCGGGGGCAGGAGGAAGGGGGCAGCGGGGGCCTTGCAGCACCCAAGTTCAGCCGAACTCTGATCGATTCCAAACCTCAYGCGTTTCGGCTCGGTCCCCGATCCAAACAAACCTCCCGAGGCTCGCTAATCCTTATTCCGCAGTGGATTTTAGCTGTACCTGCACTTCTTTATCAGCTGGYGAGATCTTTTCAGGCGGTGCAGAGGTCTTCGTGCAGCTCTGCTTCAAAGCGGCGCACCRAGGAGGTGCTGCAAGGAGCTTCAGAGCGTGTTTACAGGCGCCTTATCGCTGGGGGAAGGGAGGGGGGCGCACGTTCCCTAATCTGGGGGAACGATCAAATAAAGACGTTCAAAGATCTCCCGCTGCAAAGGGAGGAATTGAGCTCGCTCGCCGCCCGTCCAGGCTGCGCGGCGGAGCTTGGAAACACGCGGAAATGCGCCCGTTGTGCCAGGGAACCTGCCGCTGATAATTCAAGTACCGTTTCACAAGTCCCCGTCGCCAGGTTGAAAAYGCGGTGTATCGCGAGTGAGATAAACCGGGAGAATCGTTACTTGAGTGGCATTTAACCCTATAACTGGGTTTTTTTTTCCAGCACTGATTTTATAAGGTCACCCTGTTATTTCCTTTGCCGGCTGCCTCGTGACGGTGCTCTCGCACGTTATTGCTGTCTCCCACCGCAGGGAGCGGTATCTCAGGAGCGAAGGGGCGACGGGTTTGCAAGCGCYGTCCTTTCCCACGCTGCGATGGTCTGAAAGCTTCAACCAGTCAACRGCTGAGCGTAAAGGCGCTGGACACGATGTCTCTGGGGCAGAAACCCCACCTGGTCTGGGGATGGGAAAGAACGAYGAGGGTCTCATCATCTTGTGGTTAGATCTCCTTGTCCCCCTGCAAAGGTAGGGTATACTTTCCCAACAGAGCTCGTATCGGATATTAAACCGATACCACGCTTGACCTCAGCAAAAAGGCCGTCAAATCTCCCAAATTGAAAAAGACAGCTTGATCCTCGGAGCGGGGAATCCCGCAGCGCCGGCRGCCCGGCTGCACCTCTTCGCGGCCTTCGATCCCGTATCGCTTCCCCAAGTTTCAGATTTCAAGTTGGTGCGAGCAAAACCTTGGGCTGCATGAGAAAATACTTTGAAACGCTGCCTAATTGGCTTGAGTCYGGTTCAGAGTATAGTACACCGCATAAACCACCATAACATCACTGGGGGCGGGGGGGAAGGATGTCCCCATGTTTGGCTTACACTGCAGGGTATTTCCTTTGCCAAAAGCATTTTAATCACACTTAAGTATAGGTTTGCTGTGGCAAAAAGAGCGACCCATTCCAGTTATTGATTTTTCCCACAGAAGGAAACATCTGTAACGCAGCCCATCCAGTTAACCGTCCCAGGGTTCGTTGCACCAGCTGCGTTGACTTAACTAGCCTTATCGCATCTCTTCTCCCTCGCGCCGCACTCCCACAGCAAGAGGCATGTTCTGCGGTCTGCAGGACCATTATTTCCATCCAAGTTTGCTGGTATCAAGYGTAGTCACTGGGATCTGCGTTTCCTCCCATTTTTCCTGTGTTTTATGCCCTTTCCCCTCGCCTCCCTCTCACCAATTAGAAGTAGTTAGCTCTGATAGTGCCTCCTTGGTGGAAAAGGAACAGAATCCAGTTGCTATGAATACGAAAGTGGTTTTTTTTTCCCCACTGAGGCTGCTGAACACAGACAAAAACTGTGGTTCTTGAGCATGCCCACGCTCCACAACGAAGGCCGTCTGCACCTTTTRTGCACAGACATGGCCACCTCCAGGGACCTACAGCCACCCAGGTCCGAGCGCTGACCCTGCTACAGCAGCTCCGGGGGTAGTGCTTGTAGAAGAGGCACCTCCCAACCTTGCTACCACCTTTCATGGACGTCCACACTCCTGGTCCTATGCAAGAGAAGACCAGTGCTTATTGAAGACAGAGACCTCCATCTTCCCCGGCCACAGATACAAATCACCTCTGCAGGTAGCGATGTCCAATGAAGACGGGGTAATGTGGGTGTGAATGGTGCAGAAAGCTGTTTTCATCTGCATTCACTCTCTGCCCAAGAGCATCTGCAATGCCATGGACAGGTTGGGCCTCATTTGGTCAAAATTTTTGGCATTTTCATATCTCAACATTAGGTGGGCTAACTAAACAATTAATGGTCATAATTTTCAGGTGTGACTTGATTTTAAATGCTCCTAGTTTTGGCCATACAAATGTCACACAGCCCTGATTTTCAGTAAGTTTTGAGGGTCCTCTCTGAYAACCAAGATCCTAAGATCAYAGAATCATAAAATCAGTAAGGTTGGAAGGGACCTCTGGAGATCAYCTAGCCCAACCCACCTGCTCWGCAGGGTCACCTAGRACATATTAGACAGGGTTGCATCCAGGCGGGCCTTGAAGATCTCCGGAGAAGGAGACTCCACAGCCTCTCTGGGCAACCTGTTCCAGGATGTTATGGGAGACAGTGTCAAAAGCATTGCTGAAGTCAAGGTACACAACGCCCACTGCTCTCCCCTCAGCTACCCAGCCAGTCACTCCATCATATCTCTTTGACAACCCAAACCTAAACAATCACAATCACACTTGGAAATGCAGGCCAATAGCTGTTTTTCATTAGCCCACCAAGGATCTGATCCCGCTGTTGTTTCAACAGCCCAGTGAAAGCAACGCATGGTTTTAGGCTGATTCTGGAAAAAGTGAAGCTGCAGACTACACCACTACCATGCATCACCAYAGCTGGAATTACTAAGAAATCAAATTTGGTGCTTGTGCATATAGAGAGCAATCATTAATAGTTYCAGTTATCTCCATTACACAGCACCCACAAGAACCTCAGCCTTTATCTTTCACTTCCCATGAAACAGTGGTGATTTGTTTATGAATTTCAGCTAAGAGAGAGGAGGAGAAAGGGGGGGGGGAACACATGTTATAGCCACTCTGCTAAATCAGATGTACAGTAGAAGGATGAAAACTGAWTCAGAATAAAAGCACCATCCTCAAAACCAAAGCCCAGCTACCTTATGATGTGCTGTAGATTTGTCCCATGCATGGGTGTGCAGACAGAGGCACAAACCCATAAATGACAATAACATCCTGGCCAACGCCAGCAGCAATTTCTAACCTCCTGAGATACCACCTTGGGAACAGTAATGAAATCACTGAAATCACATTCTGATAAAGTTCTGATAATTCCCAGTTGGACAAATCTGCTTAGTGAATCACTCACACAAATACATATGTCAGAAAGGATGGAAAGAGCCTTCTCCATGTGCACTTGGCCATCAGTCCCTCCATCTCATACAAAAGGGGCTGCTAGCTCATGAGCATCAGCTGCTTTTAACCTTTTGTGAGAATAGACTGCAAGTGCAGAGCTCTTAGAGCAATGTGTTTTGGCAAGAAACTTCACTTAATAGGCAGGCTACTGAATCCTGCACTCCACGCGGTTTCCCTTTCAGGCATAGCCTTATGTCAAGCATTACCAAGAATCCAGTTCAAAAGGAGCTGCTTCAAGGGAAAAAACAAGGAGCAAATTTTACCCTGTAGCCCTATGTCCCAGATTTGCAGTCATGTGCCTGGATCCAAAGTCCCATACTWAACACTGGCACTTCTGGGACTGGAAGAAACACTGACCCACGCTCATTTAGGAAAGAGCTGTTGATCTTAACACAAACATTGCCCAATTATGTGAAAGGGCTCAGTGCCTTGGACACATGGATGTAATTCATGAAAGAATCCAAACAAGGCAAGATCAAGGAATCCTGATCGGTTGTGCAATGTTAGATGAAGAACAAATATCAAGAGTCACTAAGGAACATCATGGCACTGGGGTATATGCCAAGACATCTTGATATAGAAGCTTAACTGTGCCTAAGGGCATCTCTGAAAGAGAGAAAATTGCACACTGTCCCACTCACTGCAGCTTCTTGCTCTTTCGAACGCTTATCTCCCCCCTGCCACCTGCACGCAGATCGCATGCGCATGGCCCGGGCTGCCTTCAGATGCTCCCAATCCAGCCAGGCTCCCCCAACACACATCTTTTGCTAATATTCACTTGATAMTTTTGCTATTTATCATCTGATTTTTTTTCTGTCTTCTGGAGCAGACCGCAGATGCAAGTCCTGCTGTTAGGACTGTTGAAAACAATAGAAATTAAAAGAAGAAGAAGAAGAAGGAAAATCAAAAGGAAAGCATAAAACTGAGAGGCAACCAAACATCTCCCAGACAGAAAGTGAAAAAGTAAAACCGCAACAGTGGGTTGCAAAAGCAAAATCTATTGAACTTAGCAGTCGTAGCAGCACATTCCATTGTCTATGAACCATCTGAAGCAAGTTTTACCCTGCAAACTCCATGGGGATTCTTGATTTCTCCAGCCCAATTAACTAATTTTCCTAAATCACACTAAAATCTGGTCATTTGATCTGTCACTTAAAGTTTGTCCAATGCATAAATAAAACTGCTCCACAGTTTGGGCTCCACAAAAGGCCATGAAAAGAATGATGGTATCTTTAACAGGATTGTCAGGATGAATATGCTCCACCAGCTCACCTCTACATAGTGCTTTTCATCCAGGAGGAGCACAAAGAGCTCACTTTTTGCAGGAAAAATCTTGAAAATGGCTGAGAGTAAAACTATTTTTAGGTCTGCCATATATTAAAGAAGATCATTTAAAATCTCAAATAGGCTACATCTGAGCAGGAGGCAATGTGACTTCTTGGTGCCTCACTCCTTGGAGGTCCTTTTGCATACAGCCACTAACATGCAACCTACCTTCTCCCCTCTCCGTACACTGAATAGCTTCAGATACAGCTGGAAAAATTAAATTTGCCCCATTATCCCAAGAACCATCAGAGACTTACGCGGAGCACAATCTGTCCATAAATATGCTGGGATTGCTCTARTGATTGTGCGCCTCTGAGGCAGACCAACATGCTATCAGCACTAGCACAAGAACTTCTATGGAAAGGAGATACCACTTGTCCTGCAGTGCTTTATAGCTATATACAATCTGYCAAATGCCCAGCTTCAGCTTCCTTAGGATTTGAGTACTGGGCACATTGAGGGTTCCAGGGTGCACTAGTACCACCCAAGGTACCTCTTGCTGAAGACCTGGGCCTTACCTAAAGCCAGCTGAAGTGGCAGGAAGGCAACCCTTGAGACCAGAAGGCCTTGGAGCAGACTCGTGCATGGCGTTTACGCTCTCCTGGCTGAAGATCAACTCTTTGAGACCTTCTCCCCAAGCGCTAGCAGACATCAACAGCCTCCACCAGCCAGAGCCAGCTCCTTAGGATAATCCCTTGTTTCCTCTCCATGGCAGATGTTGGACCCTGCTGATCTCAACTTTTCAAGACCCAGAAAGTTTGGAAACTTTCCCCAAGATGTTGCTAATGAAGAAGGTTAACATCACTCAGCAAGAAGGGAAGAATACAAAAATTCCAAGAGGAAGATCTTGTGCTATTCCTGTCCAGCAGGCTGAGACCAAGACCTGCTCAGCCTAATCGCAGCAGACGACGCAGTCCTTGCTGAGCTCCCCGCGCAGTCGGTGGGGAGAGGCAGGCTCTTTGCAGGCCCCGAGGGGGAACTCGTGTGTCACTTTTGGGCACCCAAGTATTGCCCCCCAAAGTCTTCAGCAGCCCTTTTTGCTCTCCAGTCATCGTGCACGGACCCTAGAGACATGCTCAAAGGGTAATGTCCCGTGGGGAACCCAGAATTTAGGAACACGTTTGATGCCCAAATTGGCAGACTTGTTCCCATTGCTCTATAACCAACGGGGGGAGAAAAGCTGGAGGAAAAATAAATGAACAGCTGGAAGTCCAAAAGCAATGGAATGACTTAATTGCATGAAAATTATGGTCCAATTTGTACATTATAAGATACAAAATCCATCAGGTYCAGAGCTGCTTTCCTTTTCTAACTTCACGTGCAACTCCAACAGCTTTGCAACCACTGCTTGGGCTACGAGTCCTTCTGTTCTGTTTTCTTTCTGTAAGAAAGCTTTCATCCACTGGGACCAGATGGAGATCTCAAACCTCATTTGCAGGGAAGCTAACGTGCCAGAGCCAACATTAAGCAATAACCTAAATGGAAACACTGAGGCTAGCTTAAGCTTTAAATATTTACATTTCTCCCTGCTGTCATTTCAGTGTCAAGCTCAGATAGATGGATATATACGGTACGCAGATATTGCTTTAAAAAAGCCACTTTTTGATTTCTATTTTATACCAATATTTGATCCATTTCCCCAGCAACTTAAGTAGGACTAAGTACAGAAGAGGTTTAATAAGAATAGTAGATTGTATTTGCAATTTATGTCACATAAATAAGTGTGACTGGGCACTTCAGGCCTAGGACAGTCATCCTGAGCGAGCAACGCCACGTCCCAGGCTCTAACCGTCCTTAGCTGGACATGATTCTTCTCCAGAACCAGTTCCAAATCATCCGTTTCCTGAGCCACTCTTGCAAGCAGCCTCATGACAACAATGTTTGTGCTACTAAACTCATTTTACAGCCTTGTAATAATTCTTATTATTATTTTATGGGCTTTGAGGTAAGGCTGCTGCTCACCTGTTTGAAAGATTGGCTYGCAACCGCCCCTCTGGCGTGCACCAGCTGCACAGACGCACCTTCGCTGGGAGCACGCTGCCGCCACCGAGCTGTCACCGATGCGCACGTTTCCCCTGCTCCCTCGCTTTGCACCTGCACCCTCTCGGCACTGCAACGCAGGCACGTCCCCAGGCGCAAAGCGGGTCCTGCGAGACCTGCTCTGCCCGGCTCCTTCTGCAAAAACACGAGCCAATTAAAGAGCTCATTAAGAAAAGAGGAGTCAAACACCTTTTTGCTYGTACACGCACACCCGAGGAGCGCTCCCGCCTGGGGCACGGCACACGCACGCCGTCCTCGGCACCTATCCTGCCCTGGCAGGGCCACGCTGGGGGGCTGAGCTGGACAGGCAGAAAAGGCAGCAGGAGGGCGGCAAACGCATCCCAGTTTCGACACTCGTTATCACGAGGGTAAATTCTCAACACACGTTAMGGCCTCTTTAGGCCGGCGGTGTGATACAAAAGGGTCGCGCTCGTGATATTTTTACTGATCACCAAAGCRAACCCCATAGCACACTGTTTCTCCCCAAGGCTCTGACCCTGATTGCAGCTTCTAAAATAGCCCAGTTAAGAAATGCTGGGAACCTCCAACTATTTTTCTGTTAATGCCTCGATAGTAGTTTTCTCAAGTATAACGCAGCTAATTACGGGAACATAATTCCGCATTCTCCCAAACAGTACTCCGAATTGCTGTGCATTTTGCTCTCCTAGGAACCAGGTTCATAGTTTGAGGAATCCAGCTGTAGTTCAAAGACAGATGGGATTTGCATTTTCACTAGTGCATCTATTTCACTTTATATATATGTGTGCGTGTGTGTACACATACAAACATACACGCACACACATTATTGTTTCCTTTATTCTCTCACTGCATCTGTGTCATGTTGAGACCCGACTTTGCTCCTCTCTTCTCTCTCTAGGTCCCCTAAGTGCTCCTCCCTTACGTAGCCCAGGCCGACGAAGTCAACCTTACGCGCAGGAAAGGTGCTATTCCGGTAATTCAGCGCCATAAACCCAGCAAGCAGCTCAAGCGCGGTTTGAAGAGCAAGCTGAGCTGGGCTTTGCCGCTCGTCCGCTGGCGCCAGCCTGGAATTACTGCGTTGAAGCTGACGGCATCGAACCAGCGCGGCCGCGGCAGCAGCCAGGCCTACAGCTCCTATTGTTCGGGGAGGAACAATAGAAAACGCTGTTTCTGCTGTAACTGCCCTCGGGGAGACGACACAGGGGACCTTGTTCCTACGGGGTCTCTGCCAAGGGGGCATTGCCCGGACCGCAGGGCCGGCTTTCCCACGGGTGGGTCCCGAGTGGAAGCTCAGGYTCACCGGTGGTTCTGCATCTTCATCTACGTCTTCTGGTTCACCCCTCCAGGCAGACCCTCGTGCTGTGAGGCAGCTCCCGCACCGCGCGAGGCCCCCGTTTCCCCCAGCCCGCTGCGCAGACGTGCCGTGGGACCACGCTAGATTCCCCCGAGCGGTCTGACGGGGCGGAGAAAACACTGTCTCGCGCAGGCCCCGCAGCGRCGCGGTCCCGTAGAGCAGCGCCCGTCCCCGCGCGCTGCGAGGGGCTCGCTCCCAGCTCCCCGTCCGCTCGGTGGCAAGCGCGTTACAAGCGCCTAGAGTTTCACGGGCTGGAGAATTTTCACTGGTGGAAAAACCAGCACTACTGCTCCGCCTCACCTGCACAACCAACGTCCGCAAAATAGCGTTTTCTCACGCTTCAAATATTAAATGTTCTGCCCCAGCGAGATCGTCGTAGAAGTTCTGCCGCTCTTTTCTGTATCTCTTATTTCAAGATCTTCTGCAAATCTGCTCCTCCGCTACACCACCCCCTGTAACCACCTAAACACCCGGCAGCCCAGCCGGCCTCTGCAGCGCGGTTCTGCAAGCGCACGCGGCTCCTCCGGTTATCCCGCAGCTTCGCCTCCGCGCGCCTCACCTCGCGCCGAAGCTGCCGTCGCAGCTGCCCAGGCGCCGCGCAGGCTGCGGAGCGACACCGTAGGCAAGGAGCACRGAGGCGGGCTCCGGCGAGCCTCCCCTCGCGAGCAGGTCTCCCTCCAGCACGCCTTCGCGAGCAGCACCGCGAGAACCTGTCGATACCCAGCCCGAGTTTTCCCGTGGACGAGGGGGTAGCATTTATTGCCCAATTCCGGATTTTTCTCCTGCACTTACTTGTTTGTCCATGGAAAAAAAAAAGAGGGGGGGAAAGAAAAACTCCTCTATTGTAAAACGTGTCAAATGAGACCACCCAAGCGGCCGGAGGGAGGGAACTGGGAAGGAGGAAGAAATGCCTCGAAAACCATTTTCTTTTTGATGGTTTAGAAAGGGAATTGAATGTTATTGTCTCTCTTTAAATATGTTCTTTATGAGGAGGTCATGTAGCAGGCACATCGTTTTCTAATTACAACCATGCAGATAACATGGAAACAAAATATACGGAGATTTTCCAAAACAGAGGATGCACTTTCAAACAATATACTGTACAGTCCATCCTCCAAGCCCCAAATAAAGGAGCTTTGCTCAGAGGGAACTAGATATAATAAGCTGCTGATCACTCTCTTTTTTTTAAATCAGTTGTTCATTGCCAATGGGAAACCTAAATTTAATCAGTCATTGGATAATAATTGGAAAATTTTGCCTGGGATTTGCCAGAGTTTTCTCAGTACACRTTGGTGCTCCCAGTGGAAACAGAAACCCACTTACAGTAACGGCTGAACTGGGGCTGGGAGCGACACTGGTAAAAGCTGGAGAGTCTGCCCAGGAAAAATTGCTCAGTGCCAATTGAGTACTGAGAGTATTGCACGATCAAATCCCATTAAATCRGCAGGAAATAAGGCTTAAGCAGGGCGTCCCAGCTCCCCCTCCCTTTTTTTTTCTCTTTTTGAGCTTATTTCTATGGTAGACGACCTTCCTGGCACAGTGAGCAAGCAAGTAGGTACATGGGAAGACACTCCCAGCTGCACAGTGCTGCATTCCCCCAGCTGCTGCCTTTTCTCCTCTTCCTCCAAAGCATACCGCAGACATATTTAACAGAAAAAATGGAGAGGAAGGCTTAGCCAAAAGGTGTTTTTTTTTTTTTTTCTTTTTTTTTTTCAAGGAATAATTCAAGTCTTGTTGARGATATTTACACTTCTGTTGAAAACCTGAGTCTCCACCCAGAAACCGTATTTTTGATTAGGTGTTTAGCAAATGAGTATGGACACTTTCATTCTTGCAAAACTTTTTTTTTGTGTGTGTGTGTGTGTCCAAGAGGTTTAGTTTATGGTCATTACATTTATTTCTTAAAACAATGATTTAATATGCTATTATTTCATCTGGGTTTATTGCCATGGATAAAAATCCTTCAAAACCTTCACCAACCAGCAGTGCCCRCGGTAGCATCCTCTTGCTTTACCTACTTATCTTCCTGGTTATTGGGAGAGTTTCTCTTGGGACTAAGATTTTCTGTCTCAATAGCTGCATCCTTCATCTTAACTTCTACCTAAAATACYAGCCTTATTCCCAGGCACGGATCCATAACCAGGCTGGGCATTATCGGAGCCCGTTGCAGGTTTGTATTGGAAATACGGACCAGGAATACAGTTTCAGAGATTTGTTGCAGGAAGGAGGAGAAAAAGGAGGCGGCAGCACTGGACGAAGCTGAAGGACCCTACGTCGATTAAGGAATTAAGAGGAGCAGCCGGGGGCAGAGGGGGAAGGCGGGGGCACGCTCCAGGCGAAGCAAATTGCTCTTTTTATTTAACTGCTCTCCCTCCCCACCAGCCAGGGGGGAAAAAAACATCCCCCTTTAACAGGGATTTAGGGGGATCAGGACGGACCCTTCCCTCCCCGCGCTGTTACGGCAGACGACTCGTCTCCCCCAGGCCGCCTTCCCCGGCAGGCGATTTGCTCCCCTCCCCACCACCTCCGCAGCACCGAGGGGGGATTCGGCGCGTCCCGACGCGCAGCCCAGGCGATGCCGCCCGCGAGCTGCCCCGGCAGGGCAGGGCGCCCGCACACCGGCACCGCCGAGCCGCTTCTCCTCCCGGTCCTAATTAACCACACCAGGTACTAATGACCCACTGGCTCCTGCTGTAATTTCTATCCTTAGCTTGGGACAGCTTGGAACCCGGCATCTCCCTTGTTCTGCACATTTCTTCTGCCAGGCAATTCTAATGAGGTCAAAATTTCCTTCCAATTTCCTTCCTCTGCTCTAATCTCCTCAAAGAACAAAAAGAAGTATGAAAAGAAAACACAATATTTATTGTAAATCAGTGACTTCTGCATTAAAATGATCAAAGTGTGTTTGCTGCATACTTGAAGTTCAGATGCAAAGGGATTTCCAACTTAAATAAATAAAAGATTGTTTTTCTGTAATGCAAATTGAGAAGGAGCGATGCACGCAGCGCCGTCAGACGCGCTCTGCCGACGGACCGTCCCGCTCCCACGCCCCGCGTGGAGGAGCGCCGCTCCGCCAGCGCCCGCGAACGCCTGCCGGGGCGGGCGCAGACCCTGCTTGCACCGTGGCTTAACGGTGCAATTTCGCGGTGCGGGTAGCGATCCTTGCAGGGGGTGGAGGAGGATCTGCCGCCTGTTTTCTCGCCTAACAACTCCCCGAAGAGCCAGAGCCTCCCCCGTGGCGCGCGACGGGAGAGCAAGCCACGCTGGGGACACGTGCCGGGCCTTTCAGGTGAGTTATATTATTAACGAGCGTAAAAGAAACCACCACAGTATTTTGCATTTCTTTCATCYGGCAAGCCCGCGAGCGCACGCATTAATTGCGGAAGCCTCTTTTCTGCAAGGTGGGTTTTAGCTCTTCCCTTCCGCCACCAGCAAGCCAAGGCGGCTGCCAGAGCTCGGCCACCCCRGAGCCCGGGCTGCAGCGGGGCAGCCGCGCAAAGGGGACCGTGTCGGAGGAAAAAGCCTGAAAATGCAGAAAAGGGTGGTGGGGGGGAAGCCAGTCCCTCCTCCAGCTCCCGCTCCCTGCGGCACACGCGCGCGGCACCGGTGCCGACCCGGCGCGGTGCTCCGAGGATGGGCAGCAACCGCGAGGAGGCTTCGTGCACCGGCCCTGGGGRGCCGTCGCGGTCAGCACCATCACTCCCACCATCCCGGGGGGATGCACGGAGCCCGAAGTCACCGGGAAAAATCCCCACGGGAGACGAGGGCCGGGCGCGCGGCGATGCCTCCGAGGGGCAGGCAGGGGATTAGGGCATCAAAGCCACTAGCCAGGGCGCTGGCTCGTTTCCGACACCAGCCCGGCTCCCGGGCATGGGAAACGCAAGCTGAACCTGGAATATTTGCGGCAAACTCTTGGATCCTGTGAACACTTCTACATACGTTTAACTGTACACAAGCGAATACTCCCGTTAAGCGTATGAAGTAAAACATGTGTTTRAGCATTTGCAGAATTCAGGACTAARTCTAAACCTGATGGGCAATAAGGGGAATCAAAGTCCGAGAATACGCGTTCACTCGCCCTCCATCGTTTCGGGCAAGCCGTTTCCTAAGGGCTCTTGAGAAAGGGCAAACGCGACACAGCGCAAGCCCGCCCGTCGAGCCCAACGCTCGCACGAGCCACGAGGTTTTGCGTGGGTCCAGGCCCTGTCCAAGSCCCGCGCCGCAAAGCTGGGACGCAGGTCAAACCTTCCCCAAAGCTCGGGACTCTTGAGCCCTCAGCGGTTTGCAGCCTCGGGGTCCAAGACGCCGTCGAGCGGGACGCCTGCCGCCGCGGCCGGGAGCCCGGCTCCGACGCTGCGTCTCCGACGCTGCTCGGCAGGCAGGAGCCGCCGCGGGCTCTGCCCGGCGGGACGCTGCCTGCTCAGCTGGACGCCTACAAGAAGCCTTGTGCATCTGGGTGAACAACTATCAGCTTTTATTTATTTTTTTTTCCTCCAAATCTGATAAATTCGGCACTGCTCTGTATGCTGTGAACCCCATAATTAGCCTCCCCCCGGGGGGCATCCGCCAGCTGGGGCCGGCGAGGTCCGACAGCCCGGCGGGATTTTCACGGCCACGTCCATGAGKTTTCACATGAGGCAGCAAAGCTACATTTGAAGACAGGTTTGGGGACCGGTTAAATCAGACAACCTGCTTGGAAATCACCTTCAAATCCTCAGACCTTTAGAGGTCGTAACAGACACCAACCAAGCTACTTAACCCAACGAAGTGCTTTGGCTGTAGGAGCAATTCTGCCAGCTTGCGGGCGGAGGAAGCCGAGGCGCGGGGCAGCGGCGCTGGACCCGCGGCAGGGCTGGAAACRGCGGCCAAGCCTCTGCCGCGTCCGCTCGCCGCCGGCCCTGGTGGCTTTTGTGCTGCTCCTTTCCATTATGCATACCCTTCCGCTTTCCCTTAATGATTTAGTGATGTTTGCTCCCTCACACTGCGCGCAGACCTTGCAGATCAAAATAGCCAGCCATCTAAAAAAAAAAAAAAAAAAAAATTCTGCATCCTTTGTTCTTCAAAGAAACCAAATAATCTCAATCCTTTGAGAAAACTCAAAGGGTGAAGGCAAAGCATCAGGACGGGCGAGAACAATAGCGGTGTATCCCCCGATGAACCGACGCAGCCACAGTTCTGCGCCGTTATTAGGCAAAAACCCACATTCCCCGTAGTAAAAATTCTTGGGTCAATTGCTTGTTGCCACAGGGAGATTTCTTARGAGTTTTATTGTTATTATTGCTACTGAGTGATTATATGTAGCAACACAAAGGTGAGTTTTTATGTGAAAAGATGCAATGTTTGGTAAATCTCAAGCAACGCACTGTGGAGGAGAGATCAAAGTCCCTGCAACATCGGGAGCCAACGCCGGGCACTGACTACTTCAGAGGTCTCAAGCATTTGCCTCGCTTTGGACATTAAACAGCCAGTAGCAACCAAACACGTAACCACAAGTGGTGTCCTCTTCTGCAGGCACAAAGGACACGGCCCCACCGCCTTGCTTCGAGCTGGTGGAAAACGCCCTTCGGTTCGCCCGGCGCACAGCCCGACTCCCCCGCGCCGCGGGYACGGTTCCCATCCCGCACCGCCTTYGGCTCAGTCTTGGCCCGGTGCATTTCGGAGCAGCAGCCTTCCTGCAGCCAGAGCCCGGGGGGTTTGGGGGCTCCGAGCAGCCCAACGCCAGGCTCGTTCAGCCACGGTCCCTCTTCCCTTGTCACTGCTCGCTTCCAGCGGTGGCAAAGCGAGCTGTTTTGCCATGGGCCCTTAAACCTAGCTTCAGTTCACACCAATAATGCTCCAGCAGACAGGTGCAAATGGAAAGCAAAGCTGGACAAGTGCTTCTGCATAATGTTCTCCTCTCCAGAAAATACTTTTCTGGTCAAAAAAATTAAGAAAACATCTTAAAAAAACAAAACATGGTTTTGCACCTGGAGAGCACTTTCTCTTTCTCTTCAGCAACAGCTCTGAGGACTGGGTAGGGGGAAGGTGGTTGGTTTGCCTTTTTTTTTTTTTCAACTAAGGACAAAAGGAGATATCAAAACCAAGAGGTTATAGCACTCCCCCCACCACCCTGTCCTGCACGGCAGGCTGAAGCCTTCTTTTGACAAAGGAGACTGCTAATATCCAATGTCTTTTTAAAAAACAACAAAATCACTTCTTTCTCCTTCTCCTGTGAAATACATGCACGTTTCCCAACCAGCTGCAGCAAAAATGCTCCAATTCACACCTGGAATTTGCATTGAGAAAAAAAAAAAAGCTCTGATTCGAAGCACTTCTCTGCTTTGGCAGCCCGGCTGGGGATTTGCAGACGCTAACTTTTCTGGCGTAAGAGATGACCAGGCTGGGGCCTGCTCGCACAAGCGGCTTCGCCGGCGTACCCGCAGGTCGGCGCGTCCGCGGGCCCCGCGCCGGCACGCGAGCGCGCTGCGCTTGCCAAGGCCTCACCCCACCCCGCTCCGCGCGCGGGGCAAGACCTTGGGTCTGGCTCTGCTCACAGCACCACGYACAGGACTGGCGCTTGTCCTGGTAACCTGATCCCGATCCGCTGGTCTCGCTCGCGCTCAGAAGGGAATTTGCACATCTGAATCGCATCCCCCGGGACCCTGCGGGTGCCTACGGTTGCTCGCAGAAGCGAAGCTCCTTGCAACCACAAGCCTGGCAGAAGCAGGACCTGAAGAAGGAGTCGCTCCTATTTAACAGGTTGCCTGAAGAGAATTAAACCAGTAAGTGCATGTTGAAAAGATACATTTGGATGTGAGRGCTGATATGAAATGCTGTCTGGGTATCAAATAGAAAGCTGAAATATGYCTGTCAAGCCAGGACTCTTTGAGCATCAGAAGTCACTCATCATTTACACATCACAGGAGGATGCTCAACTCCAGCAGGCACAGAGTCAGCCGAAAAGGAAAAAGGATCGGCTGGGTATTTGTGTTGTAAAGGCGTGCAGCCAGTTAAAAATAATAATAATAATAAAAAAAAAAACTGACCAACCCCCAGGGGCAGTGGTATCTTATGCGCAGACAATTTATATGTTTTATGCAACTATTAACTCTACTATTCACCAAAGAGTTAAGAGACATTTTCATTTCTAGTGTCACTAAGTAATCTCACTTTTGATTCCTCTTACAAAATCATCTCCCCAGATCTCCCCGGTATTATTTACAGCCTTTCAAAAGGCTGCTCTACACCTGAGCAGCAGAGCAGTGCAGCGGAAACACGTTTTCCGCCTGCTCTCCCTGCGTTTCAGGCGGGGAACCTCTGCGGCGCAGGCTCCCATCGCCCGCAGGACGGCGGTGCACCGGCGTCGGGCCGGCCCTGGGGGCTCCGCAGCCCCCGCAGCGCGGGGAGCCAGCCCGAGGGCAGTGCGCTTCCTCGCACCTCCTCAGCATCAGGAAAGCACGCAGGATGCAGCCTCGCTTTGCTTGCACAAGCAAAAACAAGCATTATGCAGACTACAAGGGAATTTGCTCACCTCCGCACACATGCTGCTCCCAGCTCACCTGCACGCCCAGGCGCTCATCCTCGGCTTTGCTTCAGGCATCGCGTGGTCCCGTCCTCCCTTGGCTCTRCAGCAGATGCCCACCAGCTTGGTAACTGGGAGCGGTGATGGTACTGGACCCTTCATCACCGCTGCCACCACTGAGCTGAACAGCACAAGGCTCCAGCACTTTGGCACCYAGGTTCCTGGTCTCCTGCACCCTAGAGAAAGGGCAGGATGGTGCTACGGTCACTGATAAGGGCAAGCTCCTGGGGCAAGATGAGGCACATGTTCATGGCCCCATCAAGGAGAAACAAGAGGCACCTGTGCTGCCCTCACCCTGGTGCAGACACCTGGGCTCAACGGCCCTGACGCCCTTCTCCTGCAGAGACGGAGGTGTCCCTGCCACCGGCTCCTGGTCGCCCTTCGCTGGGCGTCAGTCAGCTCCCAGGGTCTCTTTGGCACGAGCGCAGCCCTGGGAAACGTTCAGTGCAAAACCCCGCGCTCGCTCGGCTCCTTGCAAGCTCAATACTCAGCCTAGTGTTGCCCAAAGCTTTTRCTCCAGTTTGCAAACTTCTTGAGCAAAGCCAGTCCCAATTTTGAGCTGTTTTGAACTCAATTTGAGCTGATTTATAGTTTGTCATTAAAAAACAACAACAACAAYGACAACTGTTCTTTAAAATGGCAACTTTGACCATAATTTATGTAAGACCAGATGGAACTTGATGTTTTCAATTAAGTTTCATCCGATTTTGTAATTTATTTTTTGTTCAAACAGAGAGAGCAAAACATGGGAGAAGGAAGGGAAAGCAGCAAGTAATTCACAGGAAGCTTAATGGCAGGGCAGGTGTATAAAGGTCTTGCAACACGGAGAAATGTCCTCCCGTGTATGTCCCGCGTATACCAACAGCAGAAGTGTTGCTTTGAGCTTATCCMTGTGTTGCCTGGCCAGGATTTCTTTCCACGGGGCAGACCTGACTTTGTAGGCCCCTCTGATCAAGCRTGCCTTATGCAATACTGTAGTCTAGGTTATTTTGGAACTGTCTTCCAGCTCCTTTTCTTGAGATTCCAGTATTTTAATAGCTAGGATTAGGTCATGGCAAAAGCTGAACCTTTGAYGTTTCTTCCTAGCAAGTCACTCACAGACTGATGCTAATATTTGAATGTGCTCAGTAGAGACCCAATCAATACGTGAAAATTTGCTCCTCCCTGAGGCACCAAGTTTCAGATCTGGCATTTTGTTTTTACAGGGGAATATACTGGAACCTTTTAATGGATTAAAAATAAGTTGCAGTGGATCATTTGTTTGCGAGACAGAAAAGGCTTCAAAGATACACAAGCGGATTAAACAGAAGTGCTCAGATGATTCACAACCTGACACAGGCCACCAGTCAGGAAGCGTCTCAAATGACTCGCTCCTTTGTGGCCACATCAAAGCGCCCCTCAATGACTGGCAGCTCCTTTCTGAGGGGCAGTTTGTGGGGGGGACCCGGGTGGCAGCAGTGCCACTGCAAGGAGCGTGGTGGTCGTGGTTTGGAGAGGAAGGAGAGCGTTTGCTCCTCGCCATCTCATGCTCCTAGTTCGCTCCGGTGCATTGTATATGCAGTTTATATTAGATAATTTATGTGAAAATGTGGCTTACAGCTGGATCTTCTCTTGTTGTTAGTCTGTCCTGCTTGTTTTTTTCTTTCTTTCTTTCTTTTTTTATCTGCTTATCTTGGCTTTGTGTTTTTTTGGCTGGACGTAATAATCTGGGGCTTGACCTCTGGTCCCCTCTTTGTCCTTGTCTTAGAGGCTCCTAAGCTGAGAAATGCCAGCCCTGGGGGCATGGTGGCATGCCCAGAGCTGAGGCTGCGGATGCAGCTGATGCAGAGGGTCCACCTCCAGRGACTTGGGTTTATGGCCCAGTGAAGACAGTGGAAAGGACACCAACATTGCTGGGTTGTGAACTAGGCCTTGGCCTGGCAGAGTCTGGAAAATATAAGTGAAGGGTTGCAGGAGACAGTAAATCTAGTCTCAAAAGTGCTCGTGATGGTCCTGGATCCATGTGTGCTTCCTTTTTCTTTTTTTCTACTCTTAYTACAAAGCTTCTGTGAGGAGAAGGGGCCTTTCTGCAACCAGCTGGCGCTCAGTCCTCCACACGTAGGCATGGACGAGTGAGGAAGGTTTTGCCAATGGAGAATAATTGCTAACCTCTTTCCAACTACTCAAAACCAACACTGGTTTTAACAACTCAGGAAGGCTGTGGTTCAGGGAGAGGGTCCTAGATTGGCTGAGTGAGACCTCTTAAATCATTTATTTGGGTTTTTAGATGTTCACATTTCCCCAGCCAGAGGAGGTCAAACTCTTGTTCAAAGGCTGCTGAGAAATAGTTGGACCAAGAGGCAGAGACAGCTCACTGGAGGGGTTTTGGTGGTGAAGCCCAAGGATTAGGTCCATTGACTTTGGCAAAAAGGCTGCAGGAGATGAAGCCCATCTGCATTAATTCAAGGCAGATACACAAGCAGCAGTYACATACCATGTGGTAGCAAGAATCTCCACAGTTTGCAGCAAAGGAACAGCAATTTAATGAAGTTTACCATGAAATTAGCTAGGAAAACTCTGCATAAAGGGAGGAGAGAGACTGCATATACAGTGTCTGAGATCATTATATTACAGAGACTTTCAGCACCATTTCACAAGGAGACATTGAAAAGGACCTTATGAAAGACTAAAAAAATCCTGCACCTCTTAACATCCTGCACTTTTAACCAAAGGCTTAACTTGCACAGTGAGCAATGCTTTTCATATTTAAATCCAATCAGCAYGATGGCATGCCAGGAGAAAATATATCCAGGCTTTGGAGCACAGTGATGAAGGGGGGAACATTTAAAAATGGGGTCASCTGGGAAAAGAAGCTAACAGATACTCCGGTGTGGCTACCAGCTTGCTATCTGTTTGTAAAAAGGCAGTAAGTTACCTCTATTCTACCGATCCCCCTTCATCCTGATGTGGGTCTGCTGTGCTAGCCAGTTTGTAAAGGAGTAGGAGCTCCCCGCTACCACCACTGCCATTAGCCGGGAAGSATTGCTGCTCCTTTGCACTTACTTATATCCAAAGTCCCCTTATTTCGCTCTGGTGCTTAGCAGAACTGAATGGAGCCATAATGCTGATGGGAGGTTGTCCAGGTCCATGACTGGTCCCTCTCATGTGACGCAAAGTGGCCACCTCGCTGGGCAGTGCGGACAGGGGGACTGCAGCCCCCTTTGAYGCCTCCAGCAAAACTGCCTCGACTCTTGCTGCCTCTCATTCCTGCCGTCCGGGAAAGTGGTGACAGGAGCCAGCGATTGTGTCAGGGCTCATGCAAACCCAGCACAGGCAAACAAAAGCCGGCAGGTTCCTTGCTTAGCAATCCCTTTGCCAAGCACTCCGGTTCTTCTCCGTTTGGATTCGTGCTCACAATGCTCTCTCCTGTATTTTGGCACTCCAGTACACAGACAGCTTCCAGCTACTGTAGCTGATACTGCTTTCATTTGCTGCCAGAGAAAACTGTCAGCCCRCAGCTCTGACCAACCAGCAGGCTTCAAGCTTCCCAGCTCTTGGTGGTCTTTCAAAGTTACTTCTTCATTTGAGTTTAGTGAAACCACTGGCTTTGGTGAGGTCTGCTACTTCTCTTYGGATCCTGGGTATCTCCTAGAATAAGCACGACTCTCTTGGCTCGTGCAGATAGGGCTCACAAATCAGCAAAACACTCATTAGCATGCAGCAAGCTGGGGAGAGGCTG
Organism: Rhea americana; assembly: GCF_003343005.1. Classification (NCBI taxonomy): domain Eukaryota; kingdom Metazoa; phylum Chordata; class Aves; order Rheiformes; family Rheidae; genus Rhea; species Rhea americana. Next base: position 6,276,155 of record NW_028186258.1, read on the forward strand.
TTCTACCTCCCAGCCCTGTGCTTGGGCWGCCAGGCTGCGTACCTCTCCTGGGAAGGTTGTGCTCCCTTCTCCCTTAATCACAGGAAGGATAATGCCCCGTATGGAGGTGGACAAATAGCTGGTGCTAAAGAGGAATCAAAGCTGGGGGTCAGGTCTGGAACCCCACCTCCCCAAATCYGTGCAAATCTGTCCCAGTCTTGGCAGCTCCTGGGCTTCCCGCACCCCAGTTCTGCACACTGTTCACCAGGGCTCATTCTGTGAGGTTTCCAAAATCAGAAAATGAAAGGACAAGCCCGTGTTGGGCTTAAATCCAGTAACAAARGTCCTGGGTTATGTAATAAACCTCCCCTTCCGTAAGAGTGTCTTGGGCATTTTTCATTTGTATCTGAGTCTAGGTGTCCAACGACCAGGGAACTCTCAACAAGCGTTGGTAGCAGGAGACACAGGAAGTTGCTCACACAAGAAATTCAAGGAGAAAATATCAGTGATGGCCATAGGACTGGCATGTAATAACACAGGAATACAGCATGTAATCATGTTACAAACACTGAGATGGGGAGAAACTGTCTACAAGCCACCTGGAGAGACATCCACAGCATCTGGTGATAGCAACTTCCCCAGCATCAGGAACTGGGGAGCTCTTGAGAGAAACAAGCTTACGTATATTTGTCAAGATCAATTTTCTCAGGAAGAGTTTTGTTCCAGATTGCTGATACTGARCTTTAGGAAGGCCAGCTCAGCCACTGACTGCCACTGCCGTGTCTCCTAGAGAAGACTGATGAGACAAGTCCTAAAGAGAAGCTGCTCAACTATGGAGAAGAGGACTGACACRCTCCACGTCCAGGTAAGAGCCACATGGACTTTTTCTTGCCTGCTCTTCTCCTTTGGTCTTCCAGCTTCCCTGTGCAGAGTGAACATTGTGTATCTTGCTCTAGCTTGGTGCACACAAAACCTTACAAACATCTTCCTTACCCATTCATGAAGGCCARCCAAGAGGGTGCTGCTAACTCACCAGAGGGCACAGTCAAGGGTTTGGTAGGGAACCCCTATTTAATACATTTCAAAAGTTTACTATTCCTAACAAGTCTAAAAACATGGCATTTTAATTAGATGGGAAAAGTACATCAAGCTCATTAACTAATTACGAGGGAAAGTCCCTGCAGCAGATGCCTGCATTGCTTAAAGTGCTACTTACTCTTATCCAGTACCCTTGGAAAAAAAGGATTCTGCCATAAAAGCATTATTTAGATCCAAAAGTACAACAAACTCATTCATTTTTTATCACAGCTATCCAAACTACCCCCTTACAGCTTGGAGGAAGCACGTGTGTGTAGGGCAGGGGATAGGAGGAATAAGAAGAAATTCTTACAGCTTCCTGGGGCCTTTCGAGAGGACGTCTGTCAACACGGGGTCTGGACTTCCACAGGTGCCTCAACGGCACTGTCAGGAGTAAAGTACTAAACGACCTGAGGGATGTACCACCCCAGGGATACAGGTACATATTTTGTTTTACTATCTAGCGCAGCCTTTGTGGGTGAAGGTGTGTCCAGCCAAYGTTAGAAATTCAGAGGCTAGATTCAAGGAGAGGGGAAAGCTCTACAGACCCTGGCACACAKGAAGCCAACAGGACTTCTTCACTGACCTCGCAGATCAGTGTGAAAGTGTTGTGAAAGCTACCCTTGCATGCAGCGGTTAAATTGTTCTGCAGTGTGATCTTACAATTTGCTGGCAAATTGAACTCGGAGGAAACACACTGTGCTATGCAAAAATATTTGCAAGAGCTGGGCTCCCTTCAGTGARTACCAACTCTAACTTCATTCTTTAACTGACAGTAATTGGCATTTGATCTGAAATAATACACTCTGCACTTTGCTTTGCAGAAGCACTCTCTGCTTGGCACAAGTAAGTTCATGTTCAGCGAGCTAGGACAGAAGACTAGGATGAAATCTTGGCTAGCAATGAAACAGCAGATTTTTATATAATCCTCAGAAATTCACACCAGGGCTAGGTCACGTGCCTGTTTCTCACCTCTGTAAGAGGAAGTTTTGCTAATGCCAGTGGGATTCGTAACGGGCTAAAGGTGTGACTCAGAAAGAGGAGAGGCGGCAGAGTTTGGCCCAAGGGTTTATCTGTACCAATGGTGGATCCATGAAGGAGAGAGTCCCAAACCACACATGGATCTTTTGTACAAGTCTTYGTTACCATCTTTGTCATTTTTCAATGTCCAGAAAATATGAGCTGTTGYGCACTGGCGTGGAAGAGGCATAATCTTTGCTTTAAGGCACTTGCAGACTAATTTCTTCTTTGCTGCAGCAAAGGGACTGACCTGGTCCCAGGTGTGTACACCAGGAACAGYAGAGCAGACGTAACGAGAAGAAAGCGCGTTGCTGGAGTGCCGTGTCCTGTTGTGGTGCCCTTGCTGATTTGAATTCAGAAACTGCGGAGAGGCTTCAGAGAACTGCAAAAAATGATCCAAATTTTGCAATAGGCTGTCCCAAACCAAACTTCCCGAAACCTTAAGGGGCTTGAATTCGCCGTCAGCAAGCTGCAGTTTGAGCTCACTGCTGCCTTGCAGCGCTGTCTCCTGAGAAGGAGGCAACACCCTCTGCAAYGGTCCCTGCGTAGTAGAGCTGCTTAGATGTCTGTTCTCCAAATTACAGAGAGCAATCCCTACGTATTTGCCCTGCTCCTCTCTTGAGGCTGAAGGAATGCTTGAAAACATTTCCAATCATGTAATCTCAGCTGTCATATGACCTCAGCAAGAGAAAACGGCCAAATTCAGGGGAAACTGTTTGCTTAAACCTACCATTAGCTCCTTTTTTTTCCCCTTTCCTTTTTAAAAAAACAAACAAACAAATGAGAAACCCCGCAGCCCGTACGGGTGTTGTTGTTTTCCTTTCCCTAGAGAGCTTGTGGCATGGCACAGCCGGGGAACTCGGGCTGCTCGGCGACGCGGCGAAAACCACACCGTTCGCTAACAGCCCATCCCTCCGCTTGCCGGGAGCATCATCAATACGGAAAGTCATAAATCGTTCCCTGAGCAGGAACTCAGAGACCAAAGTCATGTAACTCAAACAGGCTCAAAGCAAAAGAGTCCCTTTAGTGTGAGGGTGGTCTGTGTAAAGTTAGGAGACACCTGCTAGCAAGTCCTGAGACACTAGCATCTGTGTAAACTTGCCCCCTCCCTGCGCCCGCAACCCTTATAAGGTGTTGAATGAATGAGTTTCATGAAAAAGGCTCTGTTTGGGGTAGTTCTAAGGCTTACATATACCTAAGTAAAACAGAGCCGGTGCTGTGCAGCGCTGGGATGGATTACCAGGGACCACAGGGAGGCCTATTAATTATTGTGACAAGCTGATCCGCTTGCTGGCTGCTGGGTTGAGTTGCATGCGGAGGGTGTGTGCACACGCGATAACAGACCTCTCTGTGCGAAGGTTTCCAGAGAGCACAATAAAGTCAAAAGGATCTGAGGGAACAGGAGCACAGGAGGAGAGTCCGAAGCTGAACGAGCACCTCCACCTGGAGCCTAGTGCTGAGAGCTGGTGAGATGAGCCCCATCTCTGGCTTGCCCCACGCCACACGCTGATGGGACGTCCGTCCCAGCTCTGGCTTGGCCTGTGCCCACACGTGGTGAGATCAGCCCCATCTCCAGCTTACCCTGTAACCACGTGTGACGTGCAAGGCAGGTGCTGTCCTGCTGGCTCTGGTGGAACCTCTCCTCATGGTAGCACTGAAGGCAGAACAGCCTGCAAAAGTCTGCAAAAATGAAGTTGTAACAGCAGTCAGTCCACTAAAAGAGAAATGAGGCTCCAGTCTGAGTCTGTTTGGAGTGGGAGACAACCCCAGTCAGGTACAGGACTTGTCCAACATGGAGCACGTTTGCATGGTGTACAAATAGGACAAGTCAGAAGAAAAGAAAGGGGCAGCACTAGGTAGCCTAATCCTGCAGGCCAAACTTCATTGGCGGAAGCTGGCCAAATTCACGGGAGCAAAAGAGGAATTCACCCATTATGCAGTTCCTAAATATTTGCACATAAATACATATAAATGGGGTGCAACAAATCCCTTTGTTGTGACCCATTTCAGACCTGCTTGGCCCCTGTGCTGGCACAGAGTGGGGAGCACCGGGGCTGGACCCGCTCTGCTGCRGGCGAGAGCTGCTTCCTGACATTAGCCCTGTGCCCCAGGCAGGAGCTGGTGGCATCTCTACACCACCCTAAGGGAGCGGGCTAGCAGAGCAGATGTGGCCATCCAGATATCCGAGGGTTCAGTCCTTCACCCTCGGAGGTTGATGGCTACCAGAATTTGAACACTGAGTTATTTTTAATTGAAAAGCAAAACTGGACAATGAAATCTCGTAACACAGGCCATCATCCTTTCTTCTGAACCAAACAGTGGAAATATTTTAGCACTGGTATCAGTGCAAAGCTGAAATCTGGAAATACCAGTATTTCACCAAAGCACTTTTTTTTTTTAATATGCAAAGGAGTCATACATATTATTCTGAAGTTTCTAGCTGTAGGTGAAATCTTCTCATCACCAGCTGTCAATACAGTATGCACTTATCTTAAAGGACATTTACTTTCCTCTGCTTACTGTCTGTATTTGAATTGTCAAATGACACTTTGCTGAAAATATTAAAACCTAGAGGTCATAGAGAACCTGACTTGAAAGCGGGAACACACGTTCTTTCGTCTGAGCGAAAAGTGCATATTTGGAATTTTAAATGTAATTTTTTTTTTTTTGAGGAAGAACCGCTTTTCTGGCAGTCAAGTACAGACGGCACATTTGAAAGCAGGTTCTGCTTTAATTTTTGACAAGTGTTATGAATAGATACTGTTCGCTGCTGTTAGAGGGAAGGGACTAAGCGGAGATTCGGCAGCAGCGGCAGGGGAGATGGGGAGCCCAGGCGAGGGCACGCGGAGGCCCTTGCACAACCTCTTGGCTGTGGCTCTGCTCGGTGTTTCGAAGCCAAGTCCTGCCCCAAGCAGGTCCTGGGTGCTGTGGCCGGGCTGGCGTGGTGGGGTGGGGGGCATGGCGTGGTTCAGGGCATGGGAAGTCCATGCTGGGTGCCGTCCCCGACCAGCCAGGCCACCTCTGCCTCTGGTCCCGGGCTGCAGCAGAGCGGGGCTCCAGCTGGTGACACCCRCATGGCCTGGTCTGGAGAAAGGCAGGCGCTATCTGGTTGTATACACTAACTGGAGGAAAGTTTGCTGTCTGCAGGATAAGGCTTATCTGTGGCCCTTATTCCTACTTCCTTTTAGGGTGTTCGGTGAACAGAAGRAAGGGGAAAGTAAAGGTGTTTGGTGTCTCTCTAAAACAAACCCTTGCATAAAATCATCTCACGCGACACTTGCAGATTAGCCACAACCTTCTTGTGCGACGGCTCTCCGTGGGACACGCGGAGGTCCATGCCAGCACCTGCCCTGCTGCGAGGCCAAACTGGGCCAAAACGCCCCGGCAGCAAGCAGGGAGCCAGAGAGCTTGGAAGAGGATGTGCTGAGCTGTTTCTCGTGCCCGTGCCGTGTTACACCAAGAAGAGCTTCCAAAGGTGTTTTTATTCTGAAGAGGCTCCAATCGTTTGGGAGCTCAAGCAGAAAACACGAGCAGAAGTAACTGCTCTCCTCTGCAGCTGGGACACGTGCACAGCAGCCGCGGCAGGTCCACGCGCCCAGCAGCGCTGCGCACRCCTTCCTCCTCGCCAGCCTCCCGGCACGTCACTGAGGTAGGGGAGGTCCACGGGCGGAAACGTGAGAGCTCGCGACGTGGAGGGATTTCACGAGGGGCTCCCAGGCAGAGAAGGGGCTGGAGATCGGAGGCCCGGGCTGAGTTTGGACACGTGCCCTCTCGCTGCCTCTGAGCACAGCCGAGCCCGTAACTAGCAAGAGCTCTGAAACCTCCCAAGGCTTCTGGGCTCACGACGGGGCTGTAGACCTCCCTGCCTGCCCTCTCCCACGTTACACAGCYCAGAGAAAGGAGCAGAGAAGTGTCGGCGCTCCGATACTCAGCGCTTTAGGTGTGTGTAGCTAGACGCAACGCACCCGAGCCAAAGGCTGAAGACTGAGCTTTCYGCAGCTGAGAGTTTGTACCGAGATGAGCATCCAGCCCCTCCTGCCACCTCGCCTCTCGGCCCCGTAGGAGAACCCCACGCCCAAACGTTCTGCGGCCCCAGGTGGAACAACTGAAGGTGAGGGGAGAGCATAAAGGTCACTGAAAAAAGGGGATGCAGAAGATGCGCACGCGATGGCAGAGCTGGGAAGAGTTTTCCCATCCCAAGGCCTATCCCTTTCCTTCCCTTCCTCTGCTACGGACAAAGATGTGGTTTGAACCATGTAGACTCCCAGCCCAGCTTTCAACCAGCTGGCAGCGGACAGGAATTGGTCAGTAGTATTCTCACCACCGTGCGTCTGCATGCGTACTCCAGCCTCTAGCCCACGCTGAAATCCAGGTTGTTACCAGCTCCACGTATTTCACCTGCACAGCCCACATCAAAGTCAGCCTGGGGKTGCTCACAACCACCCTCCACTTTGCTGTGGCTCTGGTTGTGTTATATACGACCTGACTTAACGAAGAGGCTCTTCACCCGAGTGCCTTCCCAGCTCCCAGAAAGGCCGTCGCTGCCTGCCAGCCTCACGGTTCCTCGCAGGCAGCGGAGCCTGCTCCGCGGCTCCTTTTCCGTGCCTCCTGGAGAGCTCCTCGGTGCTGATCTGAAGTTTGGATGCAGTGTTGTTTTTATATATAAATGACATTATGACAAATGATGAAGGATTAAATTACACTTCAATCAAATCAAGCCAAACCAGTAGGGATCGAGGTCCCAGTGGAAAGTATACGTGGAGTTCCTCAGCTTCCTGATTTGAATGACTTTGTTCTTCTTCCAGAGAAAGRGGGGGCTGGGGGAAGAAAAGAGAGGGGAAAGGGAGAGGAGGGGGGGAATTGGCCTAAAATGAAACATTTTCCTTTTAAGTTGAACATTTGAAAATGGCTGGGAGGAAAGAACTGAAACACTGTAATGGCTGATACTGAAGAACAGCCTGGGACTTTTGCTTTTTGAGAACAGAAGGCAGGGAGAGAGCTGTGGCGTGAAAAAGGCAACGCTGTGTGCCTTGAAGGGGAAGGTGTTTGCGGCAGCCCATCTCCTGCAGACACTGAAAACCCCCTGCAAGGCGCTAACCCAATTAGCTTTGCGAAGAGCTGTGCTGTGAAAAGGCAAAGGCACTGACAGCGGTTTTGGTAAAGGCTAAAGACAGCTTCACTCTGCCTTGCACTCCCATCAGAGTCACTTTATTATCTTTGTATTACCAGATCTTGTAAGTGTGGGCTCAAGAGCCTTTCGCTCTGCACCTCTGTCCAGCTGGAAAGCCTTTCATTGCGTTGCATTGGCTCACAGCACTGTTTTGAGCATGGGAGCGTTTCTAAATGCTGCAAAAATGGTCATGTCATGAATGAATCTGCCTGCAGTAGATAGACTGATAGGTAGACACATAGATAGACAAACAGATATTACGCTTTAAGGTCGTATTATATGCTATCTGCATTTTGATGCTGACTTCCRTGTGCCAATCTGAGCTATTATGCTCAGTAGATCCTGTTAGTGAAAGTCCAAAGAAGTCAAGCAGAATATCTCAGGGGTTCATTTGTCTCTCGGGTTGTTTGAGAGACCATGTCCTATCCCCTTCAGAGTGGTGGCAGCCCAAGACAACTCAAAACCTTTCTGCCAGGTGAGGCCAGAATTTCAGAAAACATTCCTCAAATGCACGTGGACGACAGCCTGGCTGAGACACACCAGGCGGAATCCTTTCCCACCTCCTCATTTCATGATTACCGTCCTCAAAACAGGACGTGCCACCAGCGTGTGCTCCTCATCCTTCCTGTTACGCTGTGTGTTCTACAGGACACCCACAAATCTCCAGAAGGATCATGCTCCTCTCAATTTAAAGGATCACTGACATTATTCTGGTCATAAGGYGTGTATCAGCCATATGTGTACCTGCTAGAAGAATTGCTTCCATTGGGTGTTACTGAAATGAAAAGCAGAAAAAAAAAACATTTCAGAGCATATCAGGGCTAGAATGTCATCTTCAACACATGGCAAAGCAATTTCCAACGAAAAGCACATGTATGTACACATGTATACACATGAGCTCAGRCACACGCTCCATCCCACAGCTGAACAGGATGAAAAGCAGAAAACCATCCCTCAAATCTTTTTGTTGTGAATTTCCTCCCTATAGTAATAGGTTTTACAAGGTATTTTAAAGAATAACTTAAGCAATAATTCGCAGGAAACCATTTGTTACCTATGGCTAACGTCCAATCTGTTCACATTACACCTCAATTTTCTGACACAGAAATCAAGGAGAGCACTTGCAGAAATCAGGATCCAAATTGGTTCAGCCTCTGAGGATAATAAAGACTTAGAAATATGTATAAATTTAAGTGGTTTTGAATAAGGATGGCATTTCAAAAAGCGGTCGAATTGTTACTTTGAAATAAGCCATTATTTTCTGCTTTTTCAAATTCCAGTCTTTAATAGGGGATGAGATCCAGACTCTGAGAACCAAAGAGAGTTTTTGATGCAAATGAAAAACAGTATTTAAGAAGTAGAAGTATCCCACAATAGAGCCCACACCAAGCTGTTGCCTCCACGATCTACCTGGAACATCTAGGGGTACATCAAAACCCTGGGAATCGGAGCAGGTGGGCTTAGAGCCTTGGTCTTTCCAGGCACTGACCTCCTGGTTCACCTTGTTTCTCCAGGTGAGAACAATTCAGGACTCACACCACAACCCATGATCGAACATCTGTGGCCAATGAATACAAAAAGTCTAACCTGGATTCAGACCCAGACAYGTAACATGGGGCAGATGTTGCCACGGCAGGGAAGGGACAGGAAAAAGGCTCTTGAAGTCTCTTTGGACTTTGTTTTCTGTGCGCTCTCCCCCCTGGGCAGCGCCCAGCCTTTCCCACTTCCCTTCTTGCCAGAAATCCGCCCGGTGAGGAAGCTTCACCCGCGTGAACATGAGGGCTTCACGCCCGCAGTGTTAAGGGAGCTTAGGATCCTCTTGGTGGATCCCTCAGTGGACACCCGAGGCCTCCACCTWGCCATGGTGGAGGGCTGCACGTGTCCTAACCCGCGAGCGCAGCGCCTGCTCCGGGACTGCACCCATCAGCCGCAGGAGATGGGAGGGGACGAAGGAGCGTCGGGCACGGCTGGGCCCCAGGGCCGCAGGAGAGCCCGCCGAGAGGGACGGACCCTCCTCGCGGCCGCGGCGGGGCCGGGCAGCTCTCGGAGGGTTGCAGCTCTTGCTGGTGCTGGGTCCTCGGGGTGGGGGGTGGCACAGCGAGCTGCCCGTCTGCACCCCTCCTGATGCGGGGTGATGCTTGAGGTGAGGTGAGGTCCTTCCTACACCCCGACAGCCTACATCACATCCTCCAACACAACCGCAAAGCAGCCACAACAAAAACCTCCCCGAAACCTCCCCGAAATTTGCTGGGGGGCAGGAGGAGGCAGCACCCCATCTTCCCTACCGCCACGGCCGAGCAGCCACACGGTCCCCCACCCCGACGGGCTGCAAGGAGCCCCYGCTCCCCCCCGGGAGAGGACGAGCCACCCCCCGGCACACGCACGTGGGAGGCAGAGGGGGCGGCGGAGCAGGTGAGGGGTAACGGGGCGAAAATGCGCGCTGGCTCTCGAAGAAATAAATCGCCGTCRCCCGCCCGCCCGCAAACAAGCGGCCCCGGCTCGCGCAAGGATTGCTCGGAAAACAGAAGGGCCACGGACAGGGCTGGCGGGCTCAACCTCGCCCGCGTGCATCCATTTAACAGGAACGCTCATTGATAAGCAAGCCACCTGATGCTTGCACAGCAGAAAATAAAACACCTGGTTGTGCCTGTGGCTTGATAAGCCAATATCTTTTATCTTTTTTCCTCTTTTTTTTTTTTTTCTTTCTCTTGATGACTGAAGTACACACTCTGTGCGGCCCTGTGCTCCAGCCACATTGGTAATAGTAACAAAGCTTTGATGTCCCCCTCATTCAACAGAATGTTGTTTAGTTCAAAGTGAAGAACAGAGGCAATTCTTTGCTTTTAAATTATTAGCTCCCTAGTCTTCTGTAATGATATAGTTTGACTGAAGTGTGCAGTTTATTAACTACATAAAGACGATATTATTAGAGCGGAGAAAGGCAGCCGAAAGTTTTGCCTTTCAGCTCAGCAGCAGGGGTTTTTGATACTTTGATCTCAATCAATGCTAAATGTCTTTGTGAGATAGAGGGAGCAGCAGAAATTACCTTTGGCACCATGACTACATCAATTATTTAGTTCTTTTTCTTATAAATTAAAGTGTTCTTCAACTTTTACCCCAATTTTTTCTTCTTCTTTTTTTYYCCCCTTCAGTTGATTGGGGAAAAATAAAAAGAAAAAAAGCTGACTAGAAGAAGTCTGGCTGTGAACATTAATAAAAACCCCACTGACCTTTCTCCAGCCTGGTCTGGAAGGGTCTTCTCTGGGGTGAGGAGATGGATTCATGGTAGCAACAACAGCAAAAGGGTAGCTTGGGTTAACGTGCTGTTTAACCAAACGGTTGCGTAGATTGTTATTGCAAATTTGTCTATGTCTTGCCTAATTCTTTGTGGTCTTTCTAGCATGAACACAGCCACAAAAATGGGACATCTGATGGAAATGGAAGGATTGCTCTCAGCAGGATTTAAAACACTGGTGTTTGTTGAAGTTCTTTCTGTTGCTCCCAGYGCAGTGCAACAGAGGGAAAAATTTAACGAGCAAGGACTAGACAGCTCCTATCTTGAGTAACAACAAAAACAAACTCAGAGCTCCTAAGCTAAAAGCAGAGCTTATAAAGAGCCAAACCTCTGTACCTGGGCCTGCAACAGGCTCTTCATACCAGATGCATGGGAGGTTCCTGGAGATCTCCAACCACGTCCTCACCAAGGAGATCGCTAAGCCTAGCGAAACGCCGGTCTCTGTGCACTGGCTGAGCTGCCGCTCAAAGGCGGCTGTGCTGTCCAGTGACATGATTCTCTTTAGCTTGTAGGAAGATGATGTTGATCGTCCTTTGCTTGTCTGCACCCCTTCCCTCAATCAAGAAATTTTAAAACAGCTCCCTATCATCCTCAGGAGATCCCACCCCCACTTTCCAGCTAACTGAAGGATTCCCACTGGCCTCGGTAAAACTTGGATCGAGCCTGCAGAGTGACAGGGAGGTTAACGTCCGTGCTTGCACCCACGTAAACACCTGCGGGGTTAAGGAGCACAAAGCCCAGTTTCCAGGTCAGGTTTACAAAGTTGGTCAAGGGGTTTTACAAAAGCTCCTCTGCAAGTCKGGCCACTAACTCCCATTAAAGCCCCTGGAGCCAGGTAACGAGAGTGGGCCAGGCATCACCAACTCCTAGCCATATATAAAGAAGCATCTGCTTTTGAATTAGCCACTGTAACCAGTGGAGGGAACAAACGGTTTCCATCCCCTCCTAAACGGGGTGACTGACTCCCTTCTCAGGGGACAGAGGGGATGCAGCACGACCGGACTAGAGGAGAGAAGGGTTAATGCAGCCCCGTGCTTTTGCTGGACAGCAGTGGAGGGACAGAGATGTTTCAGGGGAATTTGTGCTCTTTTAATTCTGCAGGGAAGAGGCAGCCTGACGGCAGGAGTACAGAGGCAAGGGAGGAGGGTATCCCTGCAATTTATGGGACAGCRGTTAGCAGCTGGGCTACAGTGCTGTGGTGTACCAGCATGTGTTGGAAACCGCTGGGAGCCGAACCTCGGCCAGGCACGTGAGCAGGAGGACCGCGCGGCGCTGAGGAGCTGGCCTTGGCACCCAGGGCTGTGCCTGGCACAGCCTGAAGGCTTCAAATATTGTCCTTTGGCCTGTGAATTTTCTTCTGAGGGAGAAATAAAAGAGGTCTTTGCAGAGATGTTGAAGCATGAACTATGGGAACTTCAGTATATTTGTATGTAGAACATGTTAGAGAACAACATAATTCTGTTTTCATGGTGATCAAAGTTTTGCGGGAAGGAGGACTTGAGACAGTGCAGTAAGCTGCTATGGCAACATGAATTTTAAAGAGTAAACTGACTTGCAAGAGCTTATCTTTAGCGTGGTGTGGAACAGATGTGGGAATCTCTACCCTAAAAGGGATCCTGTGAAGCACTCACCTCTGCTTCCGGGCCAGGCATATTGCAAAATGCATCAGACACCGGCAGCGAGGAGAGGACTCCACCAGYGACTGGATTCCCTCCGACGTCCCGGAGGCTCCCGCACCCCCAAAAAGCCAAGTCATGGTGATTCTTTCATAATACATTTATCACCACTCRTGCTAGGGGAGAGCGCGCCACGAACCACTTTGGTTCCACTCACATCCTATTCTGGGACCTGAGTGGGATGTAACGTGATGCAGCACCGGCACGGAGGTGAAWTCCACCCACAGAGCCCGACTTCCAAGGGTGTCATGACGTGGACTCAGCTTTCATCTCGGCTTTCAAGCCGCCCTCACTAACCGCGAAGGCAGCGGTGCTGGGGAAGGCTCGGCCGGCGCCGTTCGCAAGGGGAGGCTGCGAAGAGCTGTCGTGCTCTGAGTCAGCTGCTCTTCCCCTGCCGGCGTTTCGGGCAGGAAGAACTTGCTCACACAACCATCCAAATCACGCAGGCTGCCAAAACCACACTGGGAATCTCATGGGAGCGAGCTCTCTCCYGAGCCAGCTGGCGCTTCCTGCCTCGGAGGCCTGATCCCGCCGCACGCCGAGCGTTTGCCGTTCCGTTTTCGAGTTCAGGAGACCTGAGCAATGCACGGTCCAAGAGAAAAAGCAGACCCTCGGGTGGTTTTGGTGCTTCGGCTCCATGTCCCAGCTGGAGAGAAGAGAGTGGCGTGTCGGGCTCGAAGGGAGACCCGAGAGGCGGCCGCTGCCGGGCAGTGGCCCTCTGGTCTAGGTGTTTCGCGCCGYTGCCCAGGCGCGGGCTGGCTGAACGGCCGTATCCCGGAAAACGCCTCCCGCCGCGGGTCCCGCACCCGGAGGTCCTCCGGCCCCGCGGCGCGGCGGGGGAGCCACGAAGCAGCCCGAGGCGCGGGTTAGCAGGGCTTAGCCCCGAGGCCGGCGGCGCCCGCGGCGGCCTCCAGCTCCCGCTTCCCTCCAGCGCGCGGCTGAGGCCCGCTGGGGCGCGGGAATCGGCTCCCGTCCTATCCCGCCAGCGTCCCCCTGAGGCCGCGGGCCGGAGCGGCTGGGGCAGCGCCGCCGGGAGCCCCGCGGGGAGCCCCAGAAGCTCTGCCCGCTGCAGGGCGGACCGGCGAACCCACCGCGGCGCGGGCGGTTCGGCCTCCGCCGGGGCGAAACGCTCCGGATGCCGGCGGCCGCCCGCGGCGCAGCGCGGGATGTCCACCCGGAGCTGGTTCTGCCAGGTGACTCCAGGCAGCTTGAAACGGGCTGCGGCGCGGCGAGGGGGTTTGAGCTGCGAGAGCTGAACGCGCTCCGGACTCCAGCGGGGGCCACGCCGCCAGATGTGGCCGCGCTCGCGGAGCGGAGCGGCGGGAGGGAGCCGGGGCCTCCGCGGCGGCGGCGGTTTTCTACCCACGGTCTGCAGCATCCCGGGGRGGGGGGGGGGTCCGCGGACTGAGGCGTCTCTGATCGCTACGCACGGAAAGCAAGGCGGCGGCTTGAGGTTCACGACGCGGGGGGCCTGCCCCCCACGGGAAAAAATTGCAGGAGTCCTCAAACTGGAAAAGACTGGGAAAAAAAAAAAAAAAGCTTATTCCCTGCAGGGATAAGCGACAGGAGCCCTCAGTGCTGGCCTCTGGGACACGCGGGTGTCAGACCCGTTCGAATCCACTTGTTTGAGTCTGGCTGCGTGATGCTCAGAGGGTGTCAGAGCGTGACAGACCTCTAGTCCGGGGCGCTGCAGCCCTTCCTCGGATTTAGCAGAGGGGCGTGAGGCCCAGGCGCTATTTAGGGTCCTCCTCGCGTGCCCCAGGCTGCACCCGCCGCCTGGCAGCGCGAGCTGTGGGGCACCGGGCTGCAGTTCGCCTCCTGCGCTCAAAGCGGGTCCAACGCGGGTACAGCCCAACGCAGCACCTGAGGTCTCCGCAGCAAAGACGTTGCACTTCCTCGGTCTAAGGGTCCTTGCTGGCACCCGTGTGCCGTCTCCGTCTTGAGCCCAGCCCCGGCCTGTCTGCAGAGAAGGGGAGAAGCCGAACTGGTCACCAGTGTGAGCTTTCAGTTACTCCGGTGCACTGCTGGAGAGCCAGCACAGGCTGGGCAGCGTCAGCCTGAGCTCCGCTGAGCAACCGCAGACCCTGTCTGGAAATAAAACACGGATCGTCTCCACCTCAGGCCGTTGAAAACATGCTCAGCAATATTTCTACAAATCCCTCTGTGCCTCTYTACAGCGAAGGAAGTGCCACCCCACCAGGGTCACTGTGGGCAGGACCTACTTCTTTAACAAGCGTTTCTCAGTGCGATCCTTCGTCCCAGTGTCTAGCTAACTGCACGTCACTGGAAAGATATTCTCGTGATAACTGGGTATTTTATAGCACCGGTTACATTACTGTTGGTAAGTCTATAAAAATCACAGCAGTACCAGAGTTTGTCATGCAGAACTTGTGCATTTATCAGGCTGTGGAGTGGAAAGCGCTTTGGGGCACAACACAAYGCTTTTGGGGCATCTTCCCCAGGAAGCTCAGAGGATATGCTGGACCTGAGAGACCTGGTGGGACAGGCCGCCTGGGAAGCTGTTATCGAGCCTTCAGCCCTGCTGCCTGCGCAACGCAGGCAATGCTAAAGGGAAGGAAACCACAGACACTTGGGTTCCACATGACTGCGTTTACTAACGCCACAGAAATGCAACACAAGTCCCAGCCAAAGATACGCTCTGCTACGTCCGTTGACTTCTGAAGTAGATGACATGGCGGAACTCCAAAGAGGAACTCCAGCTGGTGAGAGAAATATTAATATTATAAGGTAACGTGTATAATATTAAATATAACATTATTAACTCATATACATCACAATGTCTTCCTATCATTGTGTTTCCTGGGTTACAAAAYTACCTCTCTCCAATTAGGCATGACTAAGTAACAATATTAACAAAACAATGGCAAAAGACACCACATTTGTCCCGCATGGATAATGGGTGGTCACCACTAGTAAACACCCCAGCAGAACCAGGTCCTGCAAACATAGCAAAGCCAGTAAGAGCAAACACACATTCATACAACGAGAAACACGGGATCTGCACAGTCCTGTTAACTGGATTCAAACCAAAACTTGGCATGCAGGCAGTGTGAYTTCTGATGGGGCAAGGACAACCCAAGTCTGATCATAACTGTGTTCTGCCAAAGTTACATCTCCATTGACTTTTTAGAGAGATTTTGAGGCCGGATTTGYGGGGATCTGCCCATTCCCTTCACTTTTACTGAGGGGAATCTCAGGCCTGCCTGGCTCCTGGGAACATGTGCTAGCACACGCTTGGCTTCAGCGTGGATGGGCCCCAACGTGCTGCCCCTGGCCTGACTTCCCACATGTATCCCAGATGTTCTGCAGATAAGATTTGTAGGCCGTTTGCCAGCAGGGCAGTCTGGACCTAAATAGCTAGAGCACTAGGCTTTAGGCCACGGGGACACTGGATGTGCTGGRTCAGCCAAATATCACTTTCAGCTGAGCAGCAGGCCTTGCTGTGTAGGTCAGGATGTGGCTGCACTGAGCCAAAACCCCTGGGAGAAGGTAGCAGGGCACCRGACAGTGGGGGGCAGCACAACCCCGCTGGACGTTTGCTTTGGGATGGCGTGTGTTTCTGCTGCTCTGGGAAGGGCTCTCTGGAAATAGCGATGCGACGGTTCATTGATTTTCTGAAACTGTCCTGCTGTCCCATGATTAGGAGAAAAAAGTGTCATCCAAAACCTGGGCTCTGAAGGCAAGAACCATGCTACATRTTTTGGAGCATCTGATCGCAGCCCTCGCTGTCAGCCCGGTGTAGCCTGCTCCAACAGGCTGCTTTTTCTGCCAAGCTCTGCAAAAGCAGCCACATACAATGCACTGAACAGCAGCTTTACCTCCTGACATGGAAATGTGGACTACTGAGCATGCAGGAGAAGGGGAGACTTTAAGTCCTATWGTAGAAATTGGAAAGATGAGCTATGTCAACCACACAGGCAGAGCTCTATATGCAGTTAGAAAATACAAAATAGAAACATCTAAAGTCACAGGCCATATGGCAAAATTACAGAATAGTGAACCACATCATACATATCCAGGAAACCCCTCCGCACTTGAAAAAGTCCATCTTGAAACACCGAGAGCACGTAAGCAAGGTGATGTTCTTACASTCTTGACAATGATGCAGTTAAAGATGGTGGCAATGCATAAATCTAAGTTTTGAGTGGCCCAAACCACCTACACAGATTTGATTCTTATCTTCCCAGGTGTTGCAGGGATTCAGTTCAGTTCAGGGCACTGAGAAGCCACAAAAGGGAAATGAGAATTAATACAGAAGTGCCCTGGAGCCTCTCCCATTCTCCTGTAGCGCATGCTCTTTGGGATCATTTTTGTTTTTGACCGAGGAGTGATTCGATGCCATACAGTACATGGCTTCTCATGAAGTATTTAATGTATTCTGCCTGGCAATCAGCTGTCCCTTAGTGAAATTGCTTTAAAATTAAAAATTCTTATTAACARTAAGGGTTGGACCCAAGCTGGGGACCCAAACGTGCCCCAGTCTTGGCAGCACTTGAGGTCTGAGTCCTGCTCTGAAAAATGCTTGCAAGCTCTGTTCCAGCTGTGTTGTGTACAGTGTACTGACACCTCATGGCCAAACAGGCAAGTCAGATAAGACATCATTTCCCAGAATATGTATATATGTATTTATATATGTGTGTGTGTGTGTATACATGTATATTCTGCATCTGCTGTAAGGCAAGAAATGAGGTTCATTTATCAAGAAGTTTGCAATGAATGGCTCTGAATATACCAAAGAAAGGAAGGAAAATAAGTCCAGAAATGCTTCAAATTCTTGAATTACAAACAGATGGGTAGACCAGGGTCCGTTACTCGTAACTGTGGTAGTCTGAGCTTCCTTGACGCTGAAGGATGGCTCTAATGCACTTCTTTAACAGCGCGGCTCTTGCACTGAACCACACGTGGCAGACGCAGGTCACATCCCGGCTGCTCGTTACTCAGCTCTCCCTTCTTCTGCAGGGTTCTCCCAAGGGCAGATGACCTTCTTCGCAGAGTCCGTACAGGCTTGGTGGCAGTGGTCCTCTTCCTCCTCAGAGTCTATGGGGTGGATTCGGCTCTCCGAAGGAACGTCCATTTTTATTTGGAAGAAGCTGCATCGCGAAATAAAAACTCATCACACGCAAGGCGCTTTTTGAAGCGTTCTTTGAGACCGCAAACGCACAGCACGGAGCCTGGCTTTGARTTTTCTACTGCTCAAACCCCAATTCTCAAAGCAAAACTGCTGGGCACCAGCCCGCGTGGACTGAAAGGGAGGAAAACGTGCGCGCCGGCGCCTTTGAAGCAGAGCCGCGGCGCGGCGCGGCCCCACCGCGGGAACCTCCCGCTCCCGCTCGCCGTTTCGTAACACGGACGCGTCCCGTCGGTCGGCAGCGCGGGGGGATTAGAGGAGGTTGAGCACACGTTGATTTTAGGGAGGGGTGAGGCTTGGACCTGTCTCAGAGGCAGCCTCTCTAGGCAAAAATCTCCGTTTTTATAAYGCTCTGTGCCAAAAATGACAACAGTTTTGAGGTTCTCTCTCAAAATACCTGCCGTGCCCTGACCTCTGGGTCTCCCGCGGCTTCCAAATCATTAAACCGCATCTGAACCAGAGCTCGGGAGCACAAATACGGGAGCTCGGGGCACGGCGGGAGTGGGGATGAGCCCGCCGGGGCGTGCAGCGGGGACCCCAAGCAGAGGCCCCGTAGCTGAACCAGGCTGCACCAAAACCCCGCTGAATCGGCTAAACAGCTTCTCCTGCAACGGGAAACGCGGCCGCGAGGCCCCGAGCGCTGCGGGGCCCCCCGAAGCGAGGGCAAACGCCTCCCCGGCGGCGAGGACGCTCACCTGGTCGCCTTCCCGGCGTCCTGCCGGAGCCGCCGCCGGCGCCCGTCCAGCGGCCGGACCTTCCCGCGGGGCACGGCCGGGCAGCGGGGCGAGAGCGTGCCG
>NW_028186258.1:6294518-6363248 GCF_003343005.1 Rhea americana
GGCGGAGCGCCGGTGCCGGCGTACGCAGCCGGCTGGGGCAGCTGCGGGGAGGAAGAGCAGAGGTTGGGTCAGGAAACGCGGCACCGTCCACCTTGGCTCCTCGGGTGGGCGGTGGGGACAGGCACGGGGACGCGCCGCGGGAGGGGATGGGGCRCGCGACCAGCTCACGGTGCCAGCGCCTCACCGGCCACCACGCAGGGTGAAATCGGACCTGGCCGAGCACCGGCATTTTGAAGCCATCAGCGACATCCAGGAGCAAAAACGCCCCAGGAAGCCTCGGAGCTGCCTGCAGCGTTTGAATCCAAGCCCCAGCTTTGGAAGGCCAGAGCGGCTTCAGGGCTCAAGCTGTGAAATCCGTACCCCGGCGCGACCCCCAGAGCACAGCAGACGCTGACACGCCGCGCAGCACCGCTCGCCCTCGGACCGCAGGGCGGAGAGGGAGAAGGGCCAGTTTTTCAATCAAACGAGGCACAGAGAAGGGACTGGTCCAGGGTCAAGATGACTTCTAGCTCCACACCACGGACACCTAAGCCCCTTAGGCAGGCACCCTCTCCCAAAAAGGGCGTTAGCATGGGGATTTGCCCCTGGAAAGCAAGAGGACCATCCCAAGAGGCCTCAGTGAATGCTGTACGGATAAGGCCCCACAGGGGACAGACTCACATAAGAGATCAGCTTGTCTAACCCCTTACAAAGATCAGCTCTAAACACAGGGTCTGCTTTTTGGGGAATATAAGCTTAGTTATGAATGCCCAAAGTACCAACACGCAACCCGCTGTGGTGGCCAAGAAATAGGACAAAACACCAATGACTAATAATGCAAGATGCTGCACTAAACCCCCACTCTGTGTCTAGTTGGCAGAGTGAAGTCCCAGGCTCAGCCAGCAAAGCCCTCAGGACTCACCAGCAGGGTATGTGGTGCACAGAGAGGTCTCCCACCCATTTCCCAAGGAYGTGCTACCAGCAGAAATGAACCCAAGTGCCCAAAGATGAATGCAGAAGATGCATGCATGCATGGCAAAGAGATAATACAGTGAAGGATGAATACACTGAGACAACGCAGATGAACTCGGTTCTTTTTTCATTTTCTACATTTATTTTTATTAGACAGATGAATGCATGGAAGTGATGGCCAAGAAATGAAACAACTTATTGCTCTGATTTCCAATGGAAACAAACCATTTCTTGGCTGACACAAGTTCAGTTCAATTTGTACCACGGTCACACCTTGTACTATGCAACCTTCCTCTTCAGAGAGAGCAAGCAGCAAGGGAGCAAGGGGTAGTATGCTGGGTCATGACAGCTTATTCAGCCTACAAGCAGAACAGAGCCAGCTTCTGCCTGCAAGATAGGACTGATCTTTCACAAGCACAGTGACTCCAGAACATGCAGCATTAACCCATGCAAGGGGGATAACTATGCAAAGCTGAGATGATTAAAAAATAGGGAAAGAAACGGATAGAAATAACAAAAAACAGAAGTTACAAGAGAAAAGTGGAATCAGAGCAGCCAATGGGAACACACATTATTTGTTATTTATATCCTGACTTGATCTTCTACATGTTATTACATACCAGCAATCCTAGTCTGCCCAGTGCTTTTTCCTGTACAAATTCTGAAGAGATTGTACAGCTCACCACATCCAAATAGCTTTGGACCAATCCTGTCAAGCTCCAAGTATCCTTCAGCGCCCTTATCTCAAGGTAGGTTGATGGTGCTCAGTACCTCACACAAATAAGCCTTGTAGTTGCAAGCAGAATTAAAAAGTTTACAGTCTGAGCCTGCTTCCCCTTATGGCATTGCAAAATTTGCCACTGATTCCATTGGGAACAAGAGCAGAGACTTAGCAAGCAGGCCTTTACATCAGAGTAAAAGACTCACGCAACATGGTTTCAATTCCTCTAAGAAGATTTAACATCATTAGGTTAAAAGAGGTCAAGAAAAATCACCTTAGCTCAGCTGTAAAGTGAAGGAGACTAGTTTTGCAGTGATACCGACTCAGATCATATAGCCCTGATTCAGTCTCTGATAATATGCAGAGGGAGGGCAAGAAATGCTGTTCAAAGCTGTTAGGGACCTAGCTATCATTCAACTATTTCTGTTAGTGAGAGGCTGGTCCTATACACACACTGATAACTTGCATCCAGTTTGCATCCATTTGCTGTAAAACCATCCTGGTAGGAATGATGAAAGACCACAAACAGAAGGACTTAACAGGTTTCTTGTGCCTCAGTGTTTCCCACCCAGTCCCTCTGCTTCTTCTAAATTCTAACCACCAAGAAAGCTTTTTTGTCTCCCCACTCCTTTTACTGGGCTTYGTGGGAATCTTCTCACTTCTGGTGATCACAAGACAGGTGCAGACATACAGGGGCTTCCCAGCAAAGCCCGGAATCTCTCAGAGTTCTTTAACACTAACACTAAACTAGTTGTTTAGGTTTCCTCATTCTAAAAAGCAAAAGAGAAAACACTCCTTAAAGCTGAAATCAGCTCTTAATGCTTCTGTCCTGGTTCTTCCTTGCCTCTGGGCTACAAACCAGGGACAACTGGAACTATCTGAAGGTTTTTTTTTTGTTTTGTTTTGTTTTTTAAGAACATAAAATAGAAGAGCAGGAAAAAGACAAGACAAGTCAGAAAGGATTTGATAAAAGAAACACAAAGCCTTGAAGCCCTCCTGCAGGCTCTTGCAAGACACTGCTCTGTAAGCCTGCATACCTAGGTCATCATGAGAAAGACTAACAGGAGGAAACACCTGATGTTTCCACTAATCATCACCAAGGTGAACATGAGACTTAGGAGCATCATTAAAGTTGAGGGTCACCCAAACCTTTGGGAACGCTCATCATATTAATCTCGTGCGGAAGACTTCCCCACTGCTCCGTCTGTAGCTCCTTTGCCTTGTTTAGCAGGTGCAGGATACTTGGAGGTTTGTCAGGGCTGTCCACCTCTACAGTGAGCTGTCCTTCCAGGAGGACATATGCCCACACTGTCATGCTCTAAGGTGAGCTGCCTCACTCTGCTCCCAGTGGGGTCGTCCACCTCTGCTCTGGATAAGGCCAATTTCAACCCAAAGGGCTGGGACAGCAGAAGGAGCAGAGCTTTACCTTGCCTTGTGCCATCCCAGCTCCCAGACTGCTAGAAGCAAAGCAGCAGGTAGAGAGATGACTCAGGGCACCCAAGTCTCCTGGGGGCTCAGGGCAAATCCCCCTCTGAAGTGCACAGGGAGCAGAGCCAGGCCTGTGCCATGGCTCCTGCCCAGCCAGCAGCCTGGCTSCAGCAGCACTTCCATGCCTGAGAAGTGACATCTGCTGCTCGAGACACCATGGCAACATGCAGCAAGCAGGCTGCTGGCAGAGCAGGCCTGGCAAGCACAAAGCAGCACTGACACCTTCAGGAAGGCGAGACGAAGCTCAACATCAGCCTCAGTTTGTCTTTTCCCTGCACTGTGCCCSGGAGGGCTCACAGCCTATTGGGGAGGTTCCTTTTTGAGCTGGCTCCTGCGATCCAGCTTGCTCATAACCTGCGTGATGTCCACAGTCGTGGCAGCTTCTTTGGCTTTGGCCTCTTCCTCCAGCTTCCTCAGGATGACAGGGCTAGGGCTGGAGCGGAGRTGGCGGCGTCCAAATAGGAAACCAGAGCTGAGCAGAGAGCAATAAAGCAGCAAGTTACTGAGGGGTAGGAGGGAATCTGAACCTCATACTCTCACTAACTAAGCAACAAGCAATGTCCTGAAATCCCTGAGCATCTGGATGCCCCCAGGCAGAGTAGAATTATCAATCAGAAAAACAGTCCTGTTCAATTAAATCCCTGAGGCTGCACATGGAGGGAGGCRTCTCTCACAGCACTTGCTAATACCTGACCCGGCAGAAGAAAGGCATCTTATACATGAAATACAGAGCTGTAACTTGGCATTTTGGCCGACTTTGTCTCTCAAAACTTCTCCCCAAAAGAGGCCAGTGAGAGCTCCAGCGGCCCATCATCAGAATGTCATGCTCAGATACAGAGATGAACATACCACTGTAACCACCATACCAAAAAGGAAGTGCAAACGCAGATTAGGTGGTTTGAAACAGGACTCAGTGACTCAGTGTCACACATCAGCTGCAGAACTGCTAAAAGAGCAAGGGCAGTCTTGTCCTTGGACCCTAGGGCCAGGCACGACCAGCCGATGACTCCTTCTGCTGTATGCATTTGTAGGCATTTGTAGGCAGCACTCAGCGTGAGCCTGAACAGCTGTTAATAGTGAAATCTTTTCTARTGCCCTCGGTAAGCTCAAGATACGGACCAGGATGGGTGAAGATCTGCTCTCCTTGATACCKAAAAGAATTCCTGCTCTCAGCTTCAGCAAAATATTATCAGCAGCAGTAAAAGCGTTAAACAAGCCTTTGGATGAGGTACTAGAGCTTTAGCTTACTCAGGATGTCAAGCACTGTGCTTCCAGAATAGACACTGACAAACACGAAGGTAGTCACCAGGGAACAGTCACATCTGCCAGTGATCTTGTGATGTACAGCTCAGGGAAAAACTAACCAAACACCCAGCAAGTCAGCAGGAGGGTTTTTTCCCACTGACTTGAGATGGATGAAGCCAAAGTGTGAAAGTCCATGATTCCTCTTTCTTGCTATGTTAAGGAGTGGAAGAGGAACAGAGAAAAGTACTCCACCCAGTTTGGCTCTGACACTGCACATTCAGCTTCAAGAAGCAACCTCAGTTTAAATAGCCTAAATTTGCTATTTTAGTCTTGAAAAAGCCCTTTCAAGCCTCTCCCTTTTAAGGCCTTCTACCTTGTGCCAGCAGTGCCTTGCAYGTAAGAAACTTTGTTTCAATTTGGCTGCTTTTCACCATTAGCTCCCAGAGGGTGAACAGCTTTGTCCAGGCAGAGTTGAGTAGAATCAACSGAGGACACTGCAGTGGCTCTGCACCTACCCGGGAAGCCAATGTTTCATGGCAGAAGGTTTTCCTATGCCTGGTACACACAACTCTTACTCTCTAGGAAAGGAGCAACGATTGATTTCATAGTCACAGACTAGGTAGCCAAGCAATTGCCAAGTACATTCTCATTGCACACAAGTCATTTCTAAAGAGCTTGTAAACAATGTAATCAGCCTCAAAGCAAGGCATCTTCTTAGTGAAAAAGCTGATTAAGCATACACCTAAATTATAGGAATTTTGCTGCAACTTAAGCTGTTTCCATGCTTGCCACAACAATTACATCCAACTTCACTTGCCTTTTTTTGACTGCCTCCTGTGGCACAACAGCCTTGGCTAACATTTCCTTGTATATTGGAGAYTTTAAATAGCGACCATAGGAGTCCTACTAGGAGAAAAAGGAAAATCAGTAGTTATGGACTGCAAACACCCTTATTAAAATCATTACTAAGTACAGCTGCTCAGRAGCCAGGAAGGCTAGCAACTGGATAATCACACCCAGCAACCCAAGAAACTTTGCATCCATCAGGCACTTACAGTTATTCAAACCAATAGCCTTCTATCTTAGTGGAAAAATTCTTAAGTTTTTTATCTCATGATAAAGCTTCTCAGGAAAAATCCAAACCAAAAGGTCTGGACTCAGCTTAGTCCAGATCAGAGCCATCTCACAGTCATTGCAKGGTGAAGTGCTTACACTTCAGGAGCTGAACCTTTCAGCAAATGGCTCAAATCAGTATAGTTCTTTTGCTTTCAGGGTCAGGGTACATGAGCTGCTGCTCTGGCTCACAATGCTCCTTCCTAAGTGTATTTTGTATCACTCATAAGGARGAGTCACAGGTTATTTGTGATCTGATGATCTAATGAAAGCCATGACATATTACTCTCTGAGAATATCAGTCCCCTGGTAACCATGGTTGCACCTGTCAGACCTAAAAAGCAGCATCCATCAATATAACCATAGAAAAATATGCGAAAATACTCAGTAAAACTTATTTCTAAGATATGGGCTATATCCTCTTATACTCTTGGTGCAGAAGTCATGCAGTTACATCACAGTTTCTACTAATTTTCTCAACTGCTGCTAAAACACAGTTGTATAAGTGTCTCACCATGAGGATGCTGATGTAGCATACAGAGTGGTACTGAATAAAGGACACCCCTTAGCAGCAACTGCACTCTCTTCTATATGAAACACTGATACTATGAATGTATAAAACACTTTCAGGTTCTGACTAAATATTGAGCTAGTCTCACATCAGTCCTGGAGTTTCTTTTCTTTTCTTTTTTTTTTTCTTTTTTTTTTTTAAAAAAAAAAAAARAAAAAGCCTCATCTCAGTTTTACATTCAGGAAGTTAGAAGATTTGTTCAAGCCATGGATAAGCTGGTGACCAAGTGATAGATATTAAGAAAGCAGGACTCCAGCAGACAGCTAACTTTCGTTACCTTGGGGCATGCTGTGTTAGGGAGAAGCAACAAAGGCCTGACCCAGCACTTGCTTAAGTCAGCAAATTTCAGCTGACTTTCAGCTGATTTTCAAACAAAAGCCACTTGCAAGTAACACTGATAGCTCACAGAGGCCTGGGGAACACAGAATCCCCCTAAGGCTTCGGAAACAACCAACCAACCTTTTTCATCAGCATGTAAATATGGGTCTGAGCAGCATCTAAAACATAACGATGAGGGTGCTTGAGACCTCTGACAGTGATGCCCATGGTTGTGCCATCAATGTTAATCCAGCGCCTTGCTCCTGGAGCCAGGAAGAGTCTGCAACCAAGAGAAAACAGTACTAGAGTTAAAGGGAGAACTCCTTTAGATTCTTCTGTCTATAGAAGAAACAAGAAGTTCCTTCAACTCCCAGCTGGAATTTGCCACCATACCCTACAGCAGTCCATCTCTTCAACAGAGTGAGCTGAGGTATGACATGCAGTCACTTCCCCTTGCAGCACAACACAATATAAACCATGTTCTGGCCCACTGGAGGCCAAACAAGTCTCTCTAGTGCCTTCGTAAAGATCTCCCCTGAAGATCTCAAAGTACATCACCTCCATGAACTAAGGATTATCTCATCTGTAGGAAGCTTGGGTAGAGGATAATTCTTAAGACTTTTCACACTCAAAGTTGATGCCATTAGCTGCTCTTCAGTAGTCTTACGCCGAGGTAGATCCCAATGAAACAGAAATGATTTCTTAAATTACCTGTATTTATTCACTTACGATTTGCTTGTGCATGCAAGCCTTGTGGCAGTCCCCAGATTTTTGGTATTTCACTCTTGTATTTAAATTACAATCTAAGTCCTCTCCTTTACAAGATAAGTGTAACAGTGGAAAAGAGAGGAGAATAAAGTAGTTTATATAACAAAAAATAAATTTATGCTTTTATCTTCAAAGTGTTCCTTTCTTACATGGGACATAGCGCAGCCACACTTGGCAGCTTACAAAGAAAAGCCTCTTTGTTTTAGTTTTTTCCTCCCTCTTTCATTCTTGAAAAAAAGAAATAAATTATTTGGAGAACGGCAATGTAGGAAGGAGGCAACAGGGCTGGTTTAGAATGAGTTTAAGAATTAAAAACTTTCATACTCACTTGTAAATTTCTTCTGCTTTTTCTTTGACTTTGGATTGGTCTCCGTACTTGAGATCCTCACAGGCTTCCCAAAAACTCAAATTCTCTCCTGTACAACAAGGACTTAGTTAGGAGAGAATGAGACAGAGGAAACTTCAATTTCCTTTGCCAGCTCCTAAGCTAAAATTTGTTTGATTTGGTGTGTATTGACTCCAGTTCAGAGCATCTCCAATTGTAACACCCATCCTGAAGATCTGCTCGGGACTAAAGGAAGAAATAGCTTTGTGCTGCTCTCTGCTCGGGGCAAACGACACTTGTAAAAGCACACGAATTGAGCCACAGTTCCAGCTGGTCTGAGAACACCCCCCTTGCACAGGGAGGGCCCTGCTGCTGTATTTTGTGTCCTGCACCACTAGGTGGTATTGCAGGCACTGACTGCATGGCCATCTACTCCAAAATAACTTCTGCTCACTTTGATTTGTGACTTTGTCTTTGTCTCAGCTCTCAGTACCCGCAGAGATGTGAATTTCCACTATTGCTCTACCTCAGCTGTAGTTTCCTTCAGTGTGGCCCAGCCGAAGGGAAGAGACACACAGACTCACCGCTGAATTCTTTCTTCAGAAAGAGCTGGAAGTTCTGTCGACCTTTTGGGTCTCTTATCAGCTCACTGAAATTAAAGGCCCATCGCTCCACACGCATTCTGGTGGGGATTTCCACTCTGCAGAATTTTAACACAAATATCACTGCGAGTTTCACATAGCCCATCTAACTGACATATTAATTAAAACTTGAATACCCTTTACTAGAATGCCAGCAGATTTCTCTGTGCTGTTTTCCAGAATGCTGTAATCAGCTCCTGAAGTCAGCCCACTAAGTAGTAATTAAGAAACTTGTTATATAGTGAGATTAGAATTAACCTTGTATTCGTATTGCTCTCACAGTGCTCTCCCAGCTTTGCAGGAGGTTTCACTCTGCACCATTCTGGAAGCAGCAGTGATTGTAGCCTAGGGCTTAGCTTCTCATAAMTGCATTCTGTGACAGTATCCTTCAGAGCTGACTAATAGGACATTATCACTCTAACTCAAATGAGAACYAGTAATATGCTGTATACATTTATCCCAGAGGTGCCATTGTATAATTAGCCCATAACTTCCAAATGGAGTCATCACAGAGGGGATGGACAGCCAATACATATCCGAAGCCCAAACTCTCTCTTAAGAATGCACCGTGGCATGCGCAAGGACCAAGGGCTAATAGTTAAACTCTGTATCACAACACAATTGGTAGTGCATGAGTTAAAGCTAAGCCATGCAGCTACACCCAAGCATACCTGGTCATATCCCACCTCTGTGCCAGTAGGAGTCAACTGCATTCATCTGAGGGGAGGATTAGGCCCACTCAGCAGCTGCTAAGTGCATAATCCCACAATGAGTTTGTGAATTCTCATAACGTTAAGGAAGTCTCCACTTCAAGAGAAAGAAGATAATGCCGCAAGTCCAGCACAGAGCATTCCCAAGAAATCGTTTCCTTAGAGTGGCCAAGCTATGCCGGAAGGGGAATGCTTCCCAACTCACGATTGGAGGCTGAGTATCATGGCAAGATTAATGCTTCCCCTTTCTGATCTCTATCAGTAAAAAGTTCAGTGTAAAACACAAGATGGTGAGAGAATATAAACACATACAGTTTTGCATTGAGGTCCCAGAACTCAGGGTCATCTGTTATCCAAGGGTTGCTGGGGAGACATCCAGACAGGATAGGATCATTGGAGAGGAACTGCTCCGAGTACTTTACAAGCCTGCAAGTAAATTCAACAAAATCAAAATATTAATTTTCAAGSAGAATTGCAGTCAGCCCCATTATAACCACAGTCCATAATCACTTATTTGAGGTTATCTTCAGAGGAGGCAGCTGTGCTAGAACTGGGATCTGGAATGTGGCCCCCAGGCTTGCAAAAAACACGGTTTAATTAGCACAGTTCATTCTCCCCTCCCCCCCCCTCATTTCCCATCAAACAGTAGTTTTGCAGTTATCTTTCAAAGAGATGATTTTGGCAGCTCAAGTGCTGAGATAGAAGACTCTTCTGTCACCTCCTTTTGCCTCTTCGGGCCGCACAAAGGCTTCTGTCTCCTCCAGCCAACAGGTTAGGCTGACAAAGGCCTGCCCCTATGCTGTGTTGTGCCACCCACTACAGAGAGGAAAATGCCAGAGAAAAAGGGAAGTAAACATTGTATTCAACTGGATTGGGTTTTCCTTAACCTTTCCCCTGGGCTTAGGAGAGCCCAGGAAACGCTGGGAGAAGCAAGGTAGTGTGGAGGGCACATTCTGGCCTCTCCTTTCCTCCGTATTCCTACTATACAGCTTGCTCTTCTGAGAAYGAGTCTGAAAAGGGCTTGGCATGAAATGAAAAACTGTGCCCTAGCAGGAACTAGACAAACTTCTCCTACCTTCTGAGTAGACCAGACTAGTAATTACAACCAATTTCACTGATGTCCTGGATTTTAGTTTTTCTTCTTCTCTTTTTCATTCTTGAAAGAAAAAAAAATCACCTGGTTTCTGTGTTTAAAATTCATTCCAGGCCAAACTGCTTTAATGTGTTCAAAGCTGAGAGTGCACTGTCCAAGGGTTTGTCGCTAACAGGCATCCTGGCAGAGACCCTGCAGTTATGCAATGCTGCTGCACAAAGCGTGCTACAGGTTTGGCATAGAAGTGCTCGATCCTATCTTCTCAGTGGAARCACCAAGGCATTCAGCACCTGCATAATTCACTCCAATACATATATTCTAATCAAGCTAGAAATCTGTCAGCTCAGGTAATACTGCTCTGTCTTTTTAATGATTAGTGCTTTGCAGTTCCTCCTAAATCAATGCAATGCTCTGATGCATGCACGCTATCTAGATGCTGATCTTACCCTAATCAATAATAATTAGATTTGGACCCAATCCCACAGTTGAGAGAGATCCAAATTTGCCAAGGATTTTTGGACCTAGGGACTGGGTGCTACACATTAGCAAGAAAAGGGCTAACATATAAAAAGCTCCATTGCCAGACAGTTAAGTACCACAAAATTCCTGGAAAGTAACCAAGTCTCTCCCCAGCTCCAGATCACTGTTTGGGAAACTGAGGCAAGGAGAGTTTTCAAGGGACCTAGGAGTCAGTGACAGACAAAGGAGCAGAATTTTTGTTGCCTCACAAGTCATGATCCTCATCATAGAAGGAGTTGCTTCCCACAACTTTTTCCTCTTTCATTTGTGCACAACTATCTGCTCCCAGCTAATAGGTCTGAGCACCCTCCTTATCTCAGATTTGACATAAATCACTAGTAACTACATACACAAAACAGACTGATGGTGCAGACTGCACCTCTAGGCAACTGTCCAGCACATAAAATTCCAGGTAAGAAACGTCAGTGGTGAACAAAGTAAACAGGCTAATGCTAGGACTAGAACTTTGCACTTACCTGGCTACATCAAGAATCTGACAGGAAATGCTCCTCCGAGAAGAGGAATTGCTAATGAGTCACTTGGACTTTCATGGGGACTATCATGTTCCTTCATAACACAGAACAGAGACTTCACCAGCTCTGCTGTCTTTGGGAGTCCGTCACCAACCAAGCAAGAACATCCACTGGGGCTGAATCCAGCCAAGCAGATTTTGGACCAGAGACCAGGAGGGTCAGCTAGTCAGTCTGTTTGGTTGCTCATCCAGCACAGACAAAAGATGGACTCGCTGCTGCATCCTAGCCAGATGTCCCCAACAGGGCTGCTTTTCCAAACTATGTTAGGTCCTAAGCCCTACTGCCAAGGCCCGATCAGCTAAACTGCCTCGTGATTTCAAAAGGAATTTCAACCAAAAGGGCAATGCTGCTCTACAGACATTCATAGCAAAGCTCCCCTTAGCTCCAAGGAAGCATCTCTCCCCCTCATGGCTGAGGCTCTGACCCTCCTCTGCATTACACCTTCTGGCCCAGGGAACACATAGCCTGGAGAGCCAGCACACCAACAACACTGTGTGGCCACCGTGTCAATTCCTGAGAGTGAGTCACCAGCTCCCAGAAGACATAGCTTAATCATTTCATTAAAAGATGAGTACTGAAGACTAATTAAACATGTGGACAGACAGAAGAGGGACTTACCCTTCCAGGGAGACAGAAGATTTTACTCTGGACTTCATGATAGCCTGCTGATAGTACATGATCTGAGAGAGATCAGATATATCCACAGTTAGGTGAGAGAACATGGCCATCTATCTGAAGCTCAGTCACTCTCTCCCCGAGAGAATCAAGCTAACCATTGGATGCCCAAGGAATCATAAAATCCCTAAACTATCTTGACAAAATGGTTATTTTCACTGAGGTTATTGCAGATGTCTGAGGAGCATTTTACAACGTGCAAGTAATTAACATGAGCTCCTACGCTGTGTAACTGAACAACAGTGACCACATCACTTCTGTCCCCACACCATAATTTTAGCCACATACAAGTGTTCTAGAGGATTTAGCATGTAATCATCATCAGTCTTTGGCTGTCTCTATACTAGTGCCATTGGATGCATCTCCTATGACTTTCCTGTCACTAATTTAGATCTACTAAATCTTAGCCCTAGGGTGCCTGTCCCTGCTCGAGTCTTCCCGTCACCAGCAGGAGAGCTGCTGCCTGTTTGTAATGGGAGGTGCCAAGGCAGGAAATATCCTGAAGACACGTTGACTGCAAACTCCACGGAGTAGAGTCTCTGCCAGCCAAACCCAGGTGTTTTTAAAACAGCTTGCCCCCTGCAAAGGGGGCTTGAGCACCAATGAATACTGATATAAGTATGTAGGATGAACACCTAGAAATGAAGGAAGGACCAGTTACCTCTCTCCTATAAACATCCATAGTTTTTTTCTGTAAAAATAAAGAAATAAAAGTTAAGTTGGGGTAGGTGGTTTCACCCACTTCTTTTAACAAATGAAACACCGTTGCAGGGCTGCCATTGTGCAGCCTTCTCCAATTAATTCTCATTACAATTAAAATCAAAACACAGCAAGCTCAACTAATTGGCGTATCATCAAAGCTAAAAGCATCCACACACCGTAAACGGTTCCATTAGCTGTATTTACTGTTTAGCATTGCCTCTTCCATCACAGCCTGCCTGTATGCCTTCAATTAAAGGGTTATTCTAATGGACCTAAATAGATTCGTTTACAAGACACAGATTAGATCATTCAATATCAGCTGAAGGAGACAGGAACCAACACATTGCAAAATATAAACACCACAATTAAAAGCCTCAGAAGCAGTAACTGCTGTGCAAAGGGTGCTTATGTTGTGATTTGAATAACTTAAATTATGTTATATGCCATCCACAAATGAGCAAGCAATTGAAGGCAAGAAATTAACTGCAGGGTGTTTATTCACATAGCTTCCTTTGAAGCACAGTTACTTTGTGTGAAATAAACTTGAGGAAGGAGAGAGAAAGACAGGCTAAGTCACAGATGTTCCCAGAAAGCCTTTAAAGGCTTAGACAGGCTTTCAGCTCTGCATCTTCCCATCTCCTGTTTTAGCCAACAAGAGTCACACAGCTAATCCACAGCCCAGAATTATCCCGTCTAATTAACCCTGTGGCAGACACAGGTCTGCAGGGTGCCAATGCTGCACTTCTCTTAAGCGATGAGGAACGAAGCACCTGGTATAAAAGTGACACCAGCAGTATGCTTCTCCCAGCCTCTCCAGCGAGCGAGCTGCCCCTGCTCCGAGGACAGCACGACACTCTTCCAGGGCTGCTTTCTGAGGGGACCACAGTGGGGACAGATGTGGTTTTGCCTTAAAACCCCATAGCTAGTCCTGTTCATGAGGGAGAAGCTGCTCTACATATGGAAGAAAAATATCCACATTTAGCTGAAAATCAGTTGGTTTTCAGAAGATACACTCACCATTTCAGTGGCAGGAGCCAGATACACAGCAGACCAGCCAGTCTGTACAGCACTAACGTGAAGCCAGCCCATGTGATCTTAACACAAACCTAACCTAGCCAATATGGTACTAACAGAGAACCTCGCTGTGCGATTGCAAGGGGAGGAAGCTTTCCTTCTGCTGGAAGTGCCATAACTGGCTCTGAGCAGCTGCAGCAGACATTATCTCAGCAGGGACAACCAGGAAAACAAATACTAGCTGCAGTAGCAGCAGTGCTCTGCAGGCCACATGCATGGAACTGAGATGAGGATTTAAAGGCTGACATATCAGGGTAAGTATAATGATCTTGAACAGTAGGATCATTGGCCACAGGGGTCCTCAGCCTTCCCTGTTGATGCAAAGGCTCCTGGGACATGTTACAGGAGATGGAGGATGCAACTGTTGTTTGACTGGGAGAAACTAGTAACAGCTAGCAGGAAGTAGCAGCTGCAAAGGCATGAGAGCAGAGCTTATTAAAAGCCAGAGCACCGACACTGCTACCTGAATGTAAGCAAAACTCCAAGGCAAAAGGAATCGGGCTTAAAGAACGAACTCCCACAGCATCGGCTGACTAGTCTGAAAATTACTTGGGAAAGTAGCTGGGTGGGCAGACTGCRCTTAGGTTACTAGCGACAGAAACACTGTTCTGCTCACAGCAGAAATAAACTATTTTCTGCCTCCATTTTGATCATAACATTGAGCCTGACCCCTGCTCACAGAACTCCAGGATAAAATTCCCATTTCCTTCCAAAGTCCAGGATCAGGTCTGTTTTGAGTATGCTGGGAGCTAACAGGATAGTGATGCAAGGACTAAAGAACAGCTCTGCACCCTTTCCTGCTTGTAACAGTACACCTGATGTCAGGTCAGCTTTTGCATAGGCATCACTCCCTTTTTCTACAGTGTCATCGTTGTTTCAGATACACTGTAGAAATGGAGGACAAAAAGCCATCTGCTTCTGCAGAGAAACTCATCACTTTTAATGTCCTAGAATTGCCCTCTTTAGAGGATTTCATTTCTGTTTCAGGCCAGCTATTTCCTGCATTATAGGAGGGAATCTCCTTAGGGAACCAGAGATACAAATCAGGCCCCTTTGGATTTACCAAGTGCCAGCTGAACTGTTCCATTTGATGAAACTTAAGAGCAGTTAGGGCATTTAATTTATGAAAAAAAATCAGATTAAAACCATTAGATGGTTTTAAAAGGCCCCTCATTTCTTCTTCTGTTTTGCCAGATGGATGTCTTGGACAGCCCTAGCGCAGTGGGGTGAGAAGAGGCAGATGCTGGCATAACAGCTTGAAGACAGCTCGTATGGTAGTTAAGTTGTATTAGTCTTCTACAGGGGTCTCAGAGGCAGGCAGTCACACCACACACACGCACGAGACAAACAGCTGGCAGGAAAGAGAAAAGAGACACACAAAGTTAAATGTTATATAGACTAAGAAAGCCATGAATTAAAGCGCCATCATGTAGACAAGTCTTATATGTAGGTAAACAAGAATAAAGAAAAAAGGCTAACCCTCTGCCTTTCTACACTGAGTGTGCATCCTACACCAAGGACCCACTCCTGCCAAAGCCTGAGTCTTCAGGGTCAGCCATCTGGAGAGCCAGGCCTGGGAAAGCCAGGGCGGCTCTGGTGGGGTGCCCAGGGTGAGGAGAAGATTTGCTAAGGCTCACACAGCTGGAGACGAATCAAGGAGGAGCCCAGTGCTGACTACCACATCCATCACTCTCCCCAACAAACACTGCAGGTGGTAGCTGTGTTTGTAGTACACAGCTCCAGCCCTTTCTAATTCTGAAAGCTGCAGTAATTAGGAAGGATCCTAGCTATTCCACCCTACAGCTGCACATCACTTCCTTTCCCTTTCCCAAGTGCTCCCATCACCAGTGCTTCTAGTTTCACTACTGGTACAAGGGAGCCTGTACACCCTACCCCAGCTGGCTCCTTCCTGCAAAATGCCCCAGCAGCGATCCCAGTGTCCTGCTGCACACACAACACCAGTGCTCCTCACCATACCCAGCCACTCACAAGAGCATTGCCAAAGTGCCCCATACCACCCACTCATTTGGAAGGAAATAAGATTTAGAGCAGAAGAGTCATTTCTTCTAATAAGATTAACTTTTCAATGCCCTTAACAAATGACTTATCACAATTACCCTGGGTAAGCTCCCTAAGCCTTCAGGATTCAAGTCCAAATAACAATTAGTGAAAGACCTCAGTTTGGCTCAGGCAAGTACCACGTGCTCTTCAGGACAGCCTCCTTCTTGAGGCACACAGCAGCACTTAGACAGCCAGCACAGCCTTGTCACACCCAGCTGCCACTGCCTGAGCACTCAACATGCACTTGATGGCTGCAGAGTGTGGCTGCGGCCCAGGGCTGTTCAAGAGCCCTATGTCTGCAGCCAGTCCAGAAGGCTAAAGTCATGAGCTCCTGAGTGCTGGGACATCTGCTAATTTTCAGCCAACCGCTTGCATGGACCTCTGCCATGGGCATGGGCCATGGAGAGCAGCTTGCAGAAAAGGGAAAGCAGCTAATCCAATGGTGGATAAATCTGGTCTTTCAGCTGTTCTCAGTGCACTGTCAAACAATCTTTCAAAAACAAAAGCAGAAGCAAGAAGAACCTTCCCTTTCCAGTTCAACCTCCACAGAGGAGACATGGCTCAGAGACCAGCTTAAAGAGGAGAGGCAGTGAAGTCACCCCAAGCTTCGTGTCCTTTAGCTCAGGCCCTCAGTACTTCTTGGGATCTCCATTTAAGCRTGAAAGGCCACAAGTCTTTCATGTCCAGAGTGTGAACTGAACTGTGGTCCATCACCTCAGTTCACCTGTGCTATCAAACAGCTGTCAGATGGCTAGAGGTTTTCAGGAAGTTTGCAAACCTAAAATCTCCTTCCATATCAGCTATAAAACTGTAGGTAAGAACGAGAAGTCAGCCTACTCTTTCAAATCTGATTTTCCGCCACTCCTCCTTTTCCTCTCCAGAGGGGAGAGGGGGAAAGAAAAAAAAGCATTCCTGCAGCTGCCAGTTACAGCATTTAAAAAAAAATAAAATATCCCCCCAGTCCTAGCATTTTGCTCATTTTTAGTCTCTATGGCAACAGAACATAGTTAGCCAAAGCAATTATCCTGCCTCTGGCTGTTGAGATGTTTAAAAATTCTTACAAAAATGAGAAGTTGTGGGAATACAGTGAGTTTGATCACAGTAACATTTGCATTTAATTGCCAAGATACACTTTGACTTCACTTCCAAATGAATGTTATGAAGTGCATAAATACAGAATCACTTAA
This sequence comes from Rhea americana, assembly GCF_003343005.1. Lineage (NCBI taxonomy): Eukaryota > Metazoa > Chordata > Aves > Rheiformes > Rheidae > Rhea > Rhea americana. The sequence goes on from NW_028186258.1 coordinate 6,311,214, forward strand.
AAGGGCTGATAAAGAAAGGGAAGGTTGGCTCCAGTTCTTCAGCCACTGACTGCACTTGCTGTACTGTGAATTCTAAATTGGTCCTACTCAGTTTTTACAGTCTCAGGTCATTAATGCTGTTTCTTCAGGGCTTTGCTACACAATATACATTCTTAGACAACATATTTTGTCTCCTCTGCACCACCCTAACTTCATCTTCTTCCTGCTCATTCCCCTTTTGGAGGTCTTTTTTTAAACCTGGATCTTTCCTCTGATCCTTTATACCCTATATAGAATTTGTTCAGCACAAACCACCCCATCACACACACCAAGCAGTTGGATGCAGAAAATTCCTTAATTCAGCTTCACCAGCAGAGAGAACATGTCCTGTAATTACACACTCACACTAACTGACATGGCAAGAAAGCTGATAAGATTTTTTTTCAAGCCAAAAAAAATTGCCAAACACTATTTCACAGGTCACACCCCCTGGACAATGAGACAGCTTTGACTTCTGGCCCATTCGGCTGTCACAGCTGAGCTGACTTGCTCAGCTTGCAACACCCAAAAAACTAGTCTCAGGGTCATTATCTGAGTCCTCCCAAGTAAATTCAGTAGATATGACAAAAATGCTGTCTCACCTGGTTTACCTTATTTTCATTGGGATCTGTTACTCGGTCTAATCCATACTCTAGGATATCTTGCATGCCGGGCTGTTACAAACAAGAAATATCAATAGCTTTAACTCATTTGTTTAAAAGTCAGTGGGACGCACAAGCACAAGTAGAACCCCAGACCTACAAGGGCTCTCACTCATCATTCTCCTCTGCTGCCTTACACAGTATATTCAGCTAAGGGCTTTAACGAGGAATGGGATTGGAGAGCATTGCTCCTCAGGACAGTCTAAAAGCAGGCTGCGACCAGAACAGCTTTGCCCAGGAACTATGCTGAGGGGCAGCTGCCCGGTTGTGGCTTGCAGCCAACAGTGCCCCAGGGGAAGCTTTCCTCTCACTCTCCTGGAATACTGAGGCTGAACCTCCCTTCCTTGCATTTTTGAGGGCAATCAAGCAATCAAGGAGAAAAGTGGGTGGATTTAGGATTCCTTTTGCCTCCCAGTCTGCAGCTGGGAGAGCTGACAAAGCTGTGGCACATCTTCCTCTGTCTATATCTACAACTTCCCCCCAAACCTCATCTGCATTGCTGCCACTGAGACAGGTGGTTCGTCAGCCCTACAGCCTGGTTGAGAGAGCACCATTTAGACACTAATGCCGTACACAGTCACCCTCTACTTACAGGGGTTCGATTCACAAGCCAGTAGGCTCTCTCCTGGCAATCCAAGGCGTACCTGTCTGCCTTCTTCCGTTCCTTCCCAGCCCTGCAAAGCCAAGAACAGGATTTAATTCCAGCAGGGGAATTCATGAACCTTCTCTCCCCAAATTAGCAAGATGACAAAGGTGACACACACACACCCTACCTCCCATCTTTCCTGCAACGTGGATCCCAGGCTGATTGCATGGTATCCTCATATAGGCTGCTACTCCTGATCACATCTAATTCTAGATTCCAAATCATGCTCTTCACATGGCCACACATGACTGCTATTCTCTTCCCCACCCCCTTAGTTTTTGAGAAACCTTCTTCCTGAGCTCAGCTGGGAGCAGACACATCCTCTTTTGATTAGATAGCCCTTTGGTAGAGTTTTATGCTAACAACCAGTTACTTGTGGTTAGTCTGGCTGCCTCATGTTTATTGGTCTCTGATGTTGCTGGACAGCGTCTGGGGACTTCCACGCAAAAACACATTCTATACATATCTCATCCCTGTCTTTCAGTAAAGGGTGGCATTTCCTCACACAAATGATCTGGAAATAGTGCCAAGAATGTTCTCAGGCACTAAAACTCAATCACCTCTACTATTAAATAGAACAGGTACGAGGATGTTTTGGGCTGGACCAACTAATTCTTTCCTAGGCAACTCCCAGGCACGATTTGGGACTTAGCATGGGCAAGGGACCGTTCCCAAGAGAGTGTTCACAATGTGGCCACCCTGCTGTGGTTTAACAGTACGGATACAGGCTCTTCTGCAAAAGTCAGCCTCAGTATTGTCAAGGTCTCAGATAGATATAGTCTTATCTAACTTTAAAAATGCATCTGGCATCTCTTAGCCTAAGTCTGACTTCAGTTTACAACAGTCTCACGTTTAACGAGATAATTATCTGATGAGCTGTATTCTGACCCACTGGCTACAATCCTGGGAAAGACATAAACAGTCCTTGAACAGCAGAAGCAAACATACCCTGCTGGAAAGTAGAAAAGGTAAAGGGAGATCTTTTCCACTTCTGTGGATTCATCTCCAAAGCAGTAATCTTATCCCTGGGAATCTGAAGCATTCAGTTCTTAAAAATCAAGGCATTTTTGCCTAGGTGCTCTAGGTGTATTTGAAAGTTTTCTCCAGAAGTCCCTGCTGAGAACATTTACTTACTACTTCTTAATTTAGATCTGAAGTTCTGTTATCAGATACATGCAAACAATAACTGAATCAGACTGATAACAGTTCCTAAGTCCCAGTGCTTGATCCACAAATGCTCACAGACAAGCCTGGTATTAGAGTCAAAAGAGACTGTACCAAATGAGGACTTCTACACTGCAGCATCAAACCTTGGTTTCTTCAGGCAGTTACATCAGTTGCAAAACACTACACTCATGTGCAAAAATCATTTGCAGAGGTATAAGCACATGTCAGCAGGAAAGGCACCCACCCCCGCCCGTGCTCTCGCTTTGACAGACCACACTGATGCCACATCTTTGGTGGACAAAAGTCAGGCAAAAAGAGAAAAGCAGGTGCAGCAGGCAACAGCGAGGTTTTGCAAGCAGGCATCCAGTCATTTGAAAACAGCTAGATTTCTTCACTCATGAAGTACGAGGTGAACAAAGTGACACTCCTAAACCGAGAAACCTCAAGCTGATACGGAAGTCAGGTTTGTTTAACAATCTTGAGGGGCACTTGCAAGTTATTTTAAAATGGTAATTTGTTATGCAGTTATGTTTTTAAACTGTAATTTAACTGCATACCAAGACAACAAAGCTTTGCCTTCTCATACCCTCCCCAATGAGGCAAATAACAAAACCTAAGTCAACTCACTTATACTGCTCTTTGGCCTGCATAATAACAAAGTCCCACTTGTAGTTTATTTTTTTATTGAGCATGTTGTAATGTTCCTGGAATAAAAATAAAAAGCAGTTAGTATGAAAATTCTGGACAAGCCACTCCCATCCTAGGGCTTTCTTGACTCTCAACAGTTCAACTAGGTTAGGTTGGCAGTTGAGCCAGGAAATCCAGTTTATTCCAAGTGTCATTCCTATGAACTACAGCATTTCAAAAGTACCACTGCAAGGAGGGCAATTACTCCTGCTGAAATTATCACTGACTTCAGAATATTCTTCCGGCACCAGTTACTTTTTCACTTTTACAGTTTTGGCCTGTGAGGCCACTGGAGTAATATTTCATGCAATTGAAAATAGGCGATTTTTTTTTGTCACACTCCAGCTACAGGAGCAGATGGACAGCAAACCTGGGGCTTGCAACAGAACAAGTACATCTCCTTACCTTTTCATATTCTTCTAAAATTCCCTTCCTCTTAATGTTCTTCTTTGCTAAGTAAATTGCTGGATAGGGAAAAGTAAATAAGCAGTAACAGACAGTTAGACCACCATATCCACATCTAGTTGATAAACTGCCCACACAACACACACAGGCATCTTTGTCTATTAAGATATCTTCCCAGGCACAAGCTCCAATCTCACAAAAAGCTCACTGAAGAGAGATGAACTTAGTGCTTTCATTTTGTCATGGATACTTCATGAGCTGGTACACAGACTGCAGCAGCCACACTCCAGTGCTCTAGAGCGCAGCATAATGAGCAGTACGCTCCTTATACCAGCAATCACTCCTCCTCTGGGAGCTGAGCCAAGGTTTCAGGGGTCACAGAATACTGGGCTAAATCTTTAAGATGTTGAGTTTTTTAGTGTTGTTCCTACAAGCTTTCCAAGTACAAGCCAATGTCTTGTCCCAAGTTTTAAATAAAGTRTTCCAATCTAAAAGTCTTTTTTCCCCACCCCTCAGGTGATCTACAGCATAATGTAGATAAAAAGGCACACAGAACAATCTTGGCATAAACAAACCAGTCTGAACTGCACAGCACAGCCTGCAGGAGCAAATCAAGCTGTTTGGCCCAAGTTTCATGACCAGTCCTATAATAAAAGGCATTACAATGGCAGCAAAAGCTCAATACGGAAGAGCTATCAAAATATGGCAGCAACCACAAATTGCTTAAATAAAGAACCATCTCTAAATGCAAGGCTTGATCCAAAGCTACAGGGGGACAGTCCTGGGCCAAGATCCAGGAATACGCTTAACTACTCAGTGAAATCTAAGCTTGTGTTTAAGTCTTCCCTACTCAGCAGGGCATTTAAATGTGTTCCAGCCTGATGGGTCTTGGTGATGTTCATAGAAATTTAAGTACTTTATCTAACMAGGGCCACGATAAGAAGTCACATTCAGAGTGCTCCCTCAGTTCTGCATTACTCACAAAATAATATGAAAGCAAATGCAAGAGGTTGGTCATGCAGAAGGACATGAACAGTAAACATGGTACAGAACTCTATGCATAAGGACACAGGATTTTCAAATCTGTGTCAAAAAAAATATAACGCTATCACTTACCATAGTCTGTGTCATCAGCAGGCCAGCTCTGTGCAGGCCAGAAATAGGGAGTCTGCAAGAAGAAGCTCTTAGTTAGTGCACAGTAGCCTTGAACTCATGCCTAGAGACACCCACATTGGAGGGAGAAGAACCCTTTTCTCTCTACCACGCTCAGAAGCTCAACTCCCTGGCTGTGTGTAGGCACACACAGTGGTACAGTTAAGGAAAACAGAGTTCATTAGCCCATCAATGTCAAATCCACTTCTGCTTTGCAATCAGTTACGATGGTCAACCCTTCACTACTGCCTGAACATTCACACTGAGATGCTGGAGCCTAATTTGGCAGCATGGGGGAAGCAGACTCCTCATTTGAGGTACCTGTGAGAGTATCCTAATTTCTCATCATGAAGGAAACAATCCATCCACGAACTTGAATACATAGAAAGCACAGTAATGGATTATGATAATTATTCAGTGTCCCCAGATAGTATTAGTTATTAGCTAGATACTACCCAGATATCACCTATTACTAGATTTCATTTGATACTTTAAGATCTAGAAGGAAAAATACATTTAGAAGAAGGTACAGTATTTTAAGAACACTAAATTAGTTAAAGGAAGTATCACAGTTTACTTGTAAGCTGTGATCTGATATGCAGAACTGGTGTCAGAGTGAGAAAACTGGCCTCAGGCTTCTCTGCGGACCCCTTTCTTCTTCCTTCTGTATGCTGAAGGATAAGCATAACTATATAGTTCAGTCTCATGACTTCACCTCCTACAGAATTGCTCCAGTTGTCTGCTTTTCAAACTAGCTCAATGCATTTAGATAAGGCGCAACTCACTTGGAACCTGTACAGGCTGCTGTCTGTTTTAAGAGTGAGATTCTTTGGCTCCTGCAGAGGGTAGATGTATCCATATTTGACAAACAGGTCCCCCAGGTGTAGTGCCTCTGGAARTGGAGAACACTGATGTTTTGATTGCACAGAAACACTGCAGTGGAATTCAGAAATGAGCTACTGCTCAGGACAGAAGAATACATCTAAGGGGTTCTGCCTATGGAGATCTTAAATTTTTATAAAGATAAAGCTGAAAAGGCATCTCTGTTTACATCTCTACTTACCTTCTTCAGTGATCTGCAAACGCTGGAGAATCCACTGCAGAATATCATTACCTGTAAAACAAAGAACTTATCAGGTTCTTCAAGTCAGAAGCATGCAGTGCATGGGCCAAGATGAGACTTCTCCAATCCTTACCCCTAAATTTGCTCCGAAGCCTACCAAATACACAGATCCCCTGTTCCATATATGCCCTCAAATGCACCATGCAAGAGAAGCAGAGACAACCTGCACTGCTTTTCTCCTACCGGCCACACTATCCTTCAGGAGTTTCTCCTGGCTGAGCAGGCATCAGCCTTTGATTGGGAGAGGGAGCGTGACAAAGGCAATTAACTCAGGTTGGTACATTGTGAGCGTGCAGAAAACCCAACATATGGCCTAAGCATCACTTAAACTGTCATGATGGGCTTAGAAAGGACATAAGCAACGCAAGAGCTCACACTTCCAGAGAAGATATTGTGCCCTTGTTTTGCACCATCATATCTGGAAAGAATGACCGCAAAGTATCTTCAGATCCACAGAGCATGGTGCTATCTCAGCTTTAGAAAGAGATCAGTGACTGATCTTCTCTAGTCCTTTAAGAGATATTACTTCCAGTGCAGAAGCGATATCCAAGTCTAGAATTCAAGTTGTGGTGCTAACAGAACATATTGAAAGGAATCAAAATTTCTGTATTCACAAACATTTCATCTCTCCCAGTTCATTTGTTGGGATATGGCCAGTCATACTCATAACCAACATACACTTCCAATAGTCTTGTAATCTGCATCCCAGAACACAGTACTGTGAACTTCCTTCCATTTAAACAGGGCCAGGCAAAAATGCAGTCAGTCCCACATCATTACCAACAGCCCCTTCCTTCAAATGTCCTCTACAATTGCAAATTGAAATGACGACCTTTCTCGACTTTGGAGTGATGACTTAGCCTTCTAATGGAGCTCAGAGCTTTTATCCTACTGCCTGCTTCCTGAAATAGATGAAATTAAAGGATTATCTCATCACTCATTTCTAGACAGCTCTCTTTGTAAGCATTTTCACTAAAAGGTGTGCATTAAACATGGAAAGTTACTTGCTTTTTCAATTGTGAGCCATTTTACTGTCATGGAATTTACCTAGCTATCTTCCTGAATTTGAAGAGCTTAGCCTTCTTCAGTGGATTAGCATCCACCGATCAGTTTGCTCTAGTGTCTTCACAGTTCCCTCATTAAACATGAACCAGCCTCTTCYGCAACACCTAAAAGCCAGTAACTGTATATACAACTTGAGCAGCACTAAAAATATCATAGTCTAGAGAGTGAAAATGACTGACAAGAAAGGAGACCACAACTCAAATGCTTGTCAGAAGCTGACTAGAATTTACAACCTACGCAAGAGGGAACTCCGAGCAATTCTGGTTAAGGAACCAGAACCAAGCAGAGAGCACATAAAGAGGATGAACACTCACGGGTATCTTCCCTCCACATCATCTATCTACTGGCTTTCAGGAAGTGGTATTTTATAGTGCTTAGACATCAACAGAAGTACTTATTCTCACTTCATTTAACCTAATTGGCACATTATCTTCAGTATAGGGGAAACTTCTCTGTAGCGCTGCCTTAACTATTCAACAGGAACTAGAGGAGGCAAGGCTTTGCAGATGCAAAGCACCCCACCAGCTTCAGCTACGCAGCAGCTATGCAGTTTGGACCGTAACATGTAGGACGTGCTCTTGAGACTTCAGACGTCATTCTGAAGCTCCTGAGCTTCAGACATCATTCAATTCTCCTTACCGTCACTCTGACTCAGACTGAGCCCATGGGCACGTAAACTTAATGACTTTGCTTCCAAATATAAAAAAAAGAAACAAACAATACACAGGGCCTACAGGGCTTTGCAAATACCATGGGGAAGAATTAATCTATTTGACCAAGTTTTCTCCTTAGTTGCCTGGAGCAAGCTCACTGGTTTCAGTGGGAATTTTTGTTCTGAATTTCAAAATGCTGCAGAAAGCCCAAAGCAGGATGAGGCTTTGGTACAGTTTGTGTGAATACTTACAATGGAGGATCCCTCACAAGAGCTTACATGATGGTTTGGAGAGTAGGGAAACAGAAGTGCTGAGAGTGCATTGCTAGTGTCACGTGAAAGGAACTAGCAGGCACAAAGGAAGACTGTGATAGGAGTTGCTTCTAACACTAGACATGACATAGCACAGCACAGCTACCCATCTGTTTTTTCTTCAGCCTGTTTGAAGGAAGAAAAAGCTGTCATTTAGAGACAGAAGTGGGTTGAATATTTTGCTTCTTTTCTGCAAATTGAAGAAAAATGATTATTACTAGAAAATGTTAAAAGGAAGACTAATTGCTTGTTGTTCATTTCTGAAGCACCATATTTCAATTTGATTCTACTCTGCCTACTTTAATTGGATTTTAATATTTATCCTGATTTGTGATCCAGCACCAGGAGGAATACAACAAGTTTGGAAACTGAAGCTTCTGTTCATCTGTATTCTAAGGCAAAAGCAAAGTCAACTGAGTTAAACTCACACAAGACAGCTATAAGTGTATGATTAGCAATCTTCATATCTCTTCTGCAAAGAACCGGGAGTGAAATGAAACACGAGTGAGAATGAGATAAAGGGAGCAGGTATGTTTCAAAGGATATACTGCAGACAGTTACTGGGAACAGGGGCTCCAGTATGCACCCAGGCAGTGGAAACCCAAAGGTGGCCATGAGGTCCACATACAGTTTTTCTTTGAAAAACTTCCTTGGCTAGCCCCCCTCCCCAAGACAAGCTCTTACCTGTCATGGCATGTGGGATGTTTGTGATCATCACCCTCTGAGTGTGCATCTTGATGCCTGTGTCTGGATTCTGCATTTCCATCATAAGTGTTTCAATCTGCAAAGCATGACAGGGATAGGCTACATTACAGCAGCGAGCATGGCCAGGAGAGGCACCCCAGGGCCGTAGTAGCTCTGGGCACTCTCAGAGGGGACGGCAGAGGAGCAGCACAGGGATGGATGCAGTGACCACAGTCCTCTCCAAATCTCCTCCTTTGCGTTGGGGATGCCACTTAAAGACCATGTTGACTTTCACACTGAGCCAGTGTCACTCCCTCCTACAGTCCACAGCAGATGCATATGCAGCCATGATTAGCAGGTGACAGGGTGTAACCACTCCATGAAAACTGAACTAGGAAGAAGAAAAAGTCCTAGCTCTTTTTCCAGACATAGCACTGTGATGGTTTTGTCTTATTGAATGATATCTCTGCTACCTGTAAGTCTTCTTCTCTGGCTCAGTGGGCTGCTTGCTGGGGCAATTAAAAAGAAAAGTGGGAACAAATAAAATCTGGAAAGCTGCTTCAACTGCTAAAATACCCCATCTGTGCACAGGCTCAAAAATATTGCACCATGCACCAAGAAAATCAGTAATAGTTTGGCTGGAGACCAAACAGTAAAGGTTCTGTTTCTAAATAATAAACAGATAATAACCAGATGAGATTTCAAAAAGCAACAGGAAGAGAACACAACTCTGCTCCCGGGCTGTGCAAGAAGCACAGACCCCAGGGAGGAAAGAACAACCCATCCTTTGAGAGGAGACCCACATTCAGTTTCCTGTCCCCCCGTAAGCAAACATGGGTAATCTTGGGGAAATCACTCTGTCCAAAATTCAGCATCTGCTCTGCAAACAGCAGTCCCTTACCAAGGATGCTGGCAGAACACATACAGCAGTGCCAATTGCCTCCATGCTGCAATGACGGGGGTCATACCTTGCTGCACACCCCTAGCCACTGGCAGGACCCGTTGGCTCAAGTGGCACGTTCTCTACACGTCGTACAGCACACTCTGCTTTAAGCCTTTGCGTCCGGAGYGTACGTACAGGGCAGCCATTCACTCCTTGCTGGATTTGTGAGACAGGCCTTTACCAGTTGAGAGCAAGCAAATGATTCAGAAGCCCACTCAAACCTCCCAGCACAGGATGTTCTCTCTTCTAATGAGTGAAGAGCTCCAGACATTTGYCGCTTTTGTATCTTGCTGGGCTCCCTCACATCATTTTTAAAAAAGTAACTTGTATTAAAAAAACAAGCGAAATGAACATGGAGCTACTGTTGGGTGGTGCCTGCTGCTCTGGTTGCAAACCACGTGCTTTACTGATCAAAACTCAGCATGTCTCTTCCTTGTGTCCCAAGGGAATGGTCTGCTTACTACAGATCACTAGAGATTAGGAATTGCTGTCAGCACCAGCCTGYGAGCAGGAGGCCAGAATGGCTAGTTAAAATATAGTGAGAACATTTGCTTACCTTGATAAGGGTTCTAGCACATTTTGTCACATTTTTGGCCAGGGAAGCCCTGTCTGGTTTGACTTTTATATAGCTAGAAGCCACTTCCTGCCTTTGGTTGATGGGTGGAGACGTACACAGTGGGAGAACAGCTAAAGGAGCCAGGCTCTGGGGCAAGCTCACCTTAATCACAGAGCTGTCATATGGCACAAACCCCACTGAGGTCTCCTTTCAAACCAACCTGAATCTCTACACAGAAGTGACTTCACCCAAAAAGCCACAGAGAAGATGACAGAAAAACTGTTCCCTGTCTGATTGCAAGAAGTCACTCAGTTTGTTAAGCGCAAAGCACAACTAAACACACAAATTATAGGAAAAAGCATCAGCTTTACAGCAGCATGTGGGATCCCTGGGGATAGTCACGGTCTTCTACACAAAACACTCATCAAGAAAAGCTTCAGCAACTGACATGGGACCCTGCAAACCCTTTCCTGCAAGTGGGAGTAGCAACGGACTGTTGCTAATGGATTACTTGGGTGAGTTACCCTGGGTGTTTCCTGTGCTTGTTTTTCCTCGCCTCACACTTTGAGTACCAGCTCCCCAGAGTCAGGGCATCTTCAGCACGGAAGCATCAGTCTCAGAGTGCTGGGAGTTTGGCATGCAACAACAAAATACTTCAGAGGTGAGAAGTTCAAACCCCTCTCAGCATGAACTCAGACAGGGGTATCCTTGCTTAAGATACAAGACAGCAATTCTCCCAGCAGGCTCCAGCTTAGAGTGCCCACTCCTGATGCTAAAATTAAACATCTACTGCTTTCACCATCATGAATATTCACCCAGTTCTGCACCTCACTCCTACCCCACCCCCAATACCTAGTTCTGTTTGCAAAGATCAACATTCCCTGCTCCAGTTTCTCAGGTTGCAATACAATCTTTCATCTTAAATCCTGTCTCAAAAGATAATTAAATTATCTTGTAGGCTTACAATTTAACAATCCCGCTTTGCACATTCATAGAGGATCAAGAGAGACAGAGAAAAAAAGTTTTGTTAACCAGCTTCCTGCTTTTTCTTTGTTAGAGCTGAGCTAAGGAGGCCTGTTCCCACTCCACCCAGGGTGTAGCAATCCCACACCCAAAGTACGCACATCTATAAATGGAAAAAGTGAAAGGCTGGAGCTGGCTCTTCCCACATGCTACTTCTTCCCTCACTGTGCCACCTTCAGCACTCCAGCAGGACCTCCTCATTAAACCTGCAAGGAAATGCACAACCAAAATACAACCCTGCCTGGCTCATAGACACTGCCGGAGACATTCAGAGCTTTGTGGAATGTTTTACGGAGGCATGTATCACTGGGTTATCYACTTCAGAGAGAGGGAAAGTGAAGACAGGAAGGGAAGAGGCTTGACTTGGCCTACAAACTACAGTCCTTTGTGATATAAAGTCACAAGTACTCATTTCTTGTCTCTGAGATCCCTTGGGGAGAGCATAGGAAACCTGGAAGAAGATTCACAGCCTTCCTTCATGCTCGCCCACCCATTGCCAGCACAGCCTCTGTCCACACACTCACCCTGCCACAAGGAAGGAACGAAAAATGGATAGGTTCAAATAAGTCAAGTGGCCAACAGAAGCTTCCTCCAAGGAGCTGTCACAGTAAAGCCCAGCTCCAGTAATGTACGTGGCCTCAGTAGACAGCAGCAATCTACTAAAAACAAAACCACAAGTCAACCCCTAATATACCTCTAGAAACATCCAGACAGATGTGGGGAAGCAGCTACTGGAGAGCTAAACCAGGAGAATTCAAAACAAGATGCTGCTAGAGTCAGTAAGCCCCCTGGGCTATGCTGTGGATCCAGGAACCAGTTCCTCCCCAGTTACAATGCTGCATCAGGAGTCAAGCTGGATGTCAGAGACCAGAGTAAGAGGAAGGCAGAGGAAAAAGGCAAGCAGCATCCATCAACCCTGCCCACGAGGTATGAGTCACGATGCAGTTCATGTAGCACAGCAAGGAAAAATACACAGCCCACCAGCTGCCTGAGAGCACAACCCTGCAAAGTGCTGATTGATGCTTTGCCAGCTGCTGCCTAACGGAGGCCAGATCCCTGCTGGTGGTGTAGGCACAGACACCAAGAGGTTGGTCTGATTCAAATCCCCTGAGCATCTGGCCTGAAGTGCATGTAACTGAAGTGTGAGTTTGGGAGGCTCCCTCCCTGTCCTGGCAGACTTTCTGACCAACATTCTCTTCTAAAATGCTTTGGAATAAGTAAATAAATAAATAAAGCCAAACATTTTTAATGTGAGTTTTATGGGCTAGGCCACGTTTGCCTGGCTACCCTGCCCAAGGGCTGAAACATGCTAACACAGGACACGTGCAAGGTCAGAAGGGGGATCAGGGCAATAGGAAAGCTCCGCTCTCACCACAACTACTGGTTCTGGTCTTGTACAAAGTCCTACAAGTGTCTTTTGCTTCAGCTCTCAACAACACTGCACCCACCCATGGGCCTAAAGCCCCTGCCCCAGACTGAGGCACAAAGCAGGAGCCACAGGATGGTGTCACCAACCACAAGGACCCAGCTCTACATCCAGCTCAAGTTGTGCAGAGCAGCCTTACTGCAAGTACAAAGAACTGTCCGCTCCTCTGAGGCAAAACCTTTCCTTCTCCCCCTCTTCTGGTGGCAGGGCTGCTGCAGTCACAAGAAGTCTGTTGGAGAACCAGCGTACAGAGGGGCACCCTAGCTCCAAAGGCACAACAGCACCAACAGCCTCACAGCACCTGCAGGAAATCCCTTGGTTACAGCATATGTGCCAGCTGGTGGCAAGGCTTGAGTACAGACTTAAGCAATTAACAAAGCTTCTCTCCAGGATTTTAGCTCCTCAAGGATCTAATCCTGCAAGGTGCTAAGTGGATATGTGCCAAGCATCCTCAGCTGCCACCACCAACAACTGTTAAAGGTGCTTGGTATTTCAAGGGCATGCCCTGCTCTCAGAGGATGTGGCTGTCAGCATACAAAGCACACCGATCTAACAGCCAAGGCTTCATCCAGGGCTTTCCCACTGTCTGGGAAAAAACAGAGGAGGAAGGAAAGCAGAGGTGAGAGCCAAAGCCTTTCTACTGACCATCRCAGGAGGTTCCTTTCCTGGGGCTAAACAGGTCTTAGGCATGCAAAGTGCTATAACTACTCAAATCCTCTCCCAGCTCACAATGCAATTGTGTATTCTCTGTAACAATTCTGTTTTAACAGATCTTCCCACCTGAGGAACCTGAGGGCTTTGCAAAGGCTGTTATACGCCCACTGAACAGCTAAAGCATAGCTGCTGGAGGGTGTCTTCTCAAAGCACACAGTTTCTCCTCTGCACCCTCATGTGCCACAGGTTATTACTCCGTACAAAATTTGGCCCAGCATATTTCCTTTGGCTGGGCTCCCCAGTCAAATTTACCTAGAAAAACACATCACGAAAGAAAATATCCTCTTTACTTCCTCCAGCTTGAGAAGTACCAGTGCTTGTATTGTCAAACACATACTTTAGGACTGAACAGCCCCAAATTTTCCCCCCGTAATCCTCCTGCCTTCTTAGGCTGTGGGTGTTGCGTGAGAGCTAATTACAACTCAAAGAGGAACTGAACAGCTGTACTTGTCACTGGAAATTCAGCTAATTCCACTCAACAAGATAAGCTGCAGACAGGAAAAGTAGGTGGGAGAAATGCTAGCTTAACACTATGCCATTAAAAAAAAAAATCTCTGTAGACATCAGTTACACTGAAACCAGCTACATTTTTGAATGAACACTACAGAAAAAAAACCCAAACAAGTTACAAAATTACACATCCTATCCAAAACACGTAGGCATACACCTTCCCACTCTCTCAACTGTTTCTGGTCACAAACACACTCATCTCTGAAAGAGTGGAAAGAGGCAGAGAGCAAACAGTTGGCCATGAAACCTCCTCCCAAAGCGAGCACCAGCTGGAGGCACCAGCAAGGCACCAGAGGACCAGCCGCCCGCAGCCCCCCGCAGAATGGGGGGCCCAACACGGCAGGTGATGCTATTTCTCCTAGTTTATGACACCATTTTCAGGGCCTTTGGGGAAAGAGAGGSGAGAGGGAGGAAAGTTGCCAGGAGCACAACTAGGCTGAGATACAGCTGTAAGAACAGGCAAATCGGTGTTTTCTGTGTGCTGCCCCGCAGCCCCCAACCCCTGGCCCCAGCGGGGCTCCACAGGGGGCATGCAGCCCCCTGACGGGTCCCGGCACCCGGACCCACGGCTGCTGCCCCCGCAGACCCAGCGGCGGCTGCTGCCCCCCGCGGGCACGGGACCGGGCATCGCCCCCGGCCAGGCGGGGCGCCGGCACCCGGAGCGGTGGGGCTGCGCCCCCGGCGCGCCTCGGCCCTCACCTTTTTCAGGAACGCCATTCGCGGGCGGTGGCGCTGCCCCTGGTCCAGCCGCGTGACGGTCATGGTGCCGGGCCGGACCGAGCGAGCGAGCGAGCGAGCGAGCGAAGCGGCAACACCGGCCGAGCGCACCTGGCCGCCGGCACCCGCCGCGGCCGACTCCTGTCCCCGCCGGAGGCGGCGCCGGCGCTGCGCGCCGCAGCCAATCAACACCCGCCTCCCCGCGCTCATTTGCATGAGGGCGCGGGACCGCGCGGCCACCGCCCCGGGCCGCTAGGGGGAGGGCGCGCGCGCCGGCGGGGGGCAGGGGACAAGGCTGGGGGCAAGGTCTGAGCCAGGCCTGGGGTCGGGGCTGGGGGCTGGCGCTGGGCACAAGGGCTAAGGCTGGGCTTGGCGGCGGGGTTGGATGCAGGTGATGGGGYTGGCCCTAGGTGCAGGGGATAGGGCTGGGTGCAGGGGCTGGGGCTGGGGGCAAGGGCTGGAGCTGGGAGCATGGCAGGGGTAGGGCCTGGGGGTGGGAGCGGGGGACAAAATGGGAGCTGAAAGTGGCACAGCCTGGTTTGGGAAGATGCTGGGTGCCTCAGGTTGCCAATATGAGCTGAGCTTGATAGACATCCTGGAAATGATCCTTGCATCATAAGGCTGTTCATGCTGATCAGGTCAGTGATGCTGGGGGGGAGCTAGTGGGACCTGCATGCGCTGCTCGTTCCTCAGGAGATGGGGACGATTCCTCCCCAAAAGACTCCCAGACTGGGGCTGGAGTAAAACAAGAACATGTAAGGCAAGGCTGTTGTGACTGAGCATCCTGCATGTGCTAGCAGGTAAGTAGTGCTTCAAGCACCTGTTCCTTGAATGTCCCCAGCCTTGGTCAGCTCTGCTGTGAGCTGCAGATGCAGAAGCCAGCCAGCGTCAGTGCATCTGCTGTCTGGGGAAATTGTGACTCATTGTGACCAGAGAAAGACCACTTGGTTACTAAGTGCTTCCTCACCGTAGAGCTGTTTCACACCAACGGGTGGGTGAATGCTATCTGACTGACAGCACTGGAAATGAAGAGCTTCGTTTGCCCAACCAGTTTCTTCAGAGAATCGTGGAATCTCCTTCTGCTGCCCAAGGACTCAGCCTGCCAGTACAGGGAGGGAGGAGAGGGCTGGCCCCTCAGTCACACAAAATGTTACTGTGCCAAGTCTCACACTAAGCATTCACAGGAATTCATGCTAGCCACATGGGCATGTTTTGCCTTTTTCACATTAGACTCCTACACATACTTGTGTGCCTGTGTCCCTGATTCCAACACAGAAAACACACTGAACAGGCATTCAAACCACATCCTCTGTGAACACATCTCATGCAGCACCACTTGGCATGCTCTCGCAGGTCCTACAAATGCACATACACGTCATGMATGAATGTTTACATCTCACCCATATGCATGCACGCTCACTTACTACATATACGTTTGTTTCCAAGTTATATAMGGATAGCTCGTATTTCCCCCACACATGCAAAACTGTTTCTCAGGGCAGCGGCTTCCCAGCCAGTGTTTTTGTGACTGTTCTGACATTACAATCTGTGTCTTGGGCACTTGAGAAAAGCATGTTGGCTCTGAACTCAGAGCAGTGCTCTTTTTCCATTCACARTAATAGCCTAAAGGCACAGGTTGCTTTCCCAGTTGCTTTGTTGCCCTCATGGAAGTATTTTATCTTTATCTCTGGTCTTTCACAGTATCTGAATGAGAGAGTGGTTTGGAAGGCCTTTCTCCTGTGTTTGCTTGAAATCATGTGAAATCTGGCCCTGTGAATCACAACAGCTTCTCGATCACAGACACTATTTCCTTTCCAGAAGKTTTTTCTGGCATTCTGCTTTGGGCTGCTAGGTAATTTAATCATTATGAATAACCTTTTTAGTTCCACGTGCTAATATCAAAGTAATCATATCTCATGCTTCAAGGTATCAGCTGATTGCKAAAAGAAGCAGGAGGAGAGTTCTTCACATGTTTTCAGTCTCCTATTTCAATTACTGAGTTGCTGTTTGACCTTTGAAACAAAGCTGAAATGCTGGTGGTCCTCTCAAATTGCAAAGGTGATAGAAATTCCARTTGCATTGACTGTCCTGAAGGAAAACATTGGGAGAGAGAGGGAATTCAGTGGAGTCTGATGAAGTAAGGAAAGGACAGGGAAGCCAACAGGCATTTGGAGGGTGACAGCTATCAAAGATGATTCCACTTTCTGAGAGAGACATATTGGGAGGAGAACAGGATGGCTCCTATATGCAAGCAATTCTTTTGGACATAATATCAGGACATGATACCAGTCAAAAAGAGGCAGCGTAGTTTCTTGGTTTGGTAAGCAAACCAGCAAAACTTGTTAATGAACTACAAATGGTTTCTCTGAACAGCTATTTGCATCACCCTTCCTGTGTTGTGGAAGGGCTCAAAAGTATTTTAGGTGAGGTGCAAACCCTGGCCTAAATAAAGCATCCAGCACAACCAACTGCATGTACCTTGCATGCTTAGAGGAACAAAAATAGTCATTTCACCCTGAAATGCTGACTTTAAAAGTTCCACTGAGGGATATCAGTGTCTTATCTAGGAACATTTGAAAACTGAGTCTGCACATAAATTCTGAAAGAATATTTTCCTTGCAGGAGAATCAGGAGACATAGCTGTGAAGACCTGAAAACTGAGGTTTGAACTCTCAAACCTTGTTGCGCTCCAGAGCTCCAAGTCATTTGGTATGTTGCAGTACTGGCACAGACTCCTCCCCTCTTAGATCAAGTYTGGATTTTTTTTTCAATTTCTAGTGTTTTCTGATAAGCTAAAATAAAACCTACAAATATAATTCTATCCATTATAAAGCTAGTTCATCTTTTCTATAAGCAATGTGCAGTGTAAATTCAGGTATGATGACATTTGTAAATGATCCAAACCACCAAACACAGAGAAGATCAGAGATAAACTGCTTTTCACATGCTGCCCAGGTGAATTACCCCATCGGTTAACAAGCTATGGCAGATTTGCCATGTGAAGCACAAGGCATTTAGATCAGATTATAGGGCATGGACTGGAGGGCCCCAAATCAGGAATCCTTCAGTTGGAGAAAGCAAATAGACTTCTAGAGTCTTGGATAGTTTTATTATGTAAATTTGCTAAGTCAAGAAAACAAGGGACTAAGAATAGCAGTAGCAGACTAAGCGCAGGCAGGAGCTGTGCATGACTTCGTACCTACCCAGTGACTTCTGGCTTTCCAACTTAGTCCTGACCTACAGCACCCCTAATTATGAAGAAACACAGTTCCTGGGGWGATCACTGTTTCTCACAATGCTATTTTCCAACACAAATCCAACTTATGGAAGTTTACATGAACGTTCCTATCCCACATGTGAGGGACGTGAAGGCCATTGTGAAGATACATTCATGTGGTCCATGTATCATATGGCAATGATGCAAGTCCGAGCACCCTCCAGAGTGTGCAGATCCCTCTGTGTTTACRCCTGTGGGCCACGAAACATGCTCTGACAGAGCAAGGTAAAGTGGGTGCGAGTTAGACGCTGAATTCTGCACAAGACCCCAGAGAAAAAAGCCACACCATACTAACCAGAGACCACACTTCACATTCAATGCAAAACAACCCCCACTTCAGTCTACTCCCACTTTAGCTGCAGCTGTGTCATCTCCTGGTTGTAATACCCCTGGAATTGCCAGGGAATGGTCCAACAGGATCTTAAACTTTGTCTCTCCATTCTCCTTCCAAAGTCCCTTTAAGTTAGCCTCATTCTTAATAGATCCATTCATAGCTAAGATGACGATTCTCTTTGCTTTCTCTTGTGGAAAGCATGGTAGGTGGAATCCCCCCTTTTTTACAGATCACATTTCCTACGTGGTTGCCCTTTCTTCACACATCAGAAGTTGTGTCATGCAACACAAAAGGCATGTGGTGAGTAACTACCTTTCTGTCTAAGGAAATTGGAGATGGTGGTGAGGGGAAGGAAGGGGCTAAGGTAAGTGAAGCAACAAGAATGGTACTGTAAGAATGTCAAGCACAGACTGAATTTCAGCACCTTGTTCCTTCCASAGAGATTTCCAAGCAGTTTTCCAAAGAAAGGTGGAAATGGTGGCTTGGAGAGAAAGATGACTTAGTCTCAAGAGCCCTAGCAAGGCAACAGTTAAAGCAATGTCTCCAGAGCCCATCATCTTATCCGGTAGGTCACAACCACTGAAAATGAGGGGCTTCCTTAGAAGCCGCATGGGAAGAGCTGGGAGCAGGATTGGGCAGCAAGCATTTGTTTCCCGTCACTCCTAGACTTTCCAGAGACAGGAAAGCTAAGGAAAGAAATGGCAAAGAGGAAGGAAAAAAGCAAAACAGCAAAAGACCTTGCGCACCCTGCCTTATAGATGAGACCTAGCTGCTGGGGAGAGAGGATGCAGCTGGGCTAACACCTGACCCAGGACTGAGCTATTTTGCTTCCCCTGCCAAGCTGGATAACACTGAGCCCACTTTAATGTCCTCCTCAGGGAACTCTAACATCTTCAGCTCAGGTTTTAATATGATGGGGCATAGTCTTTCCCTCTCTGCAGCATGCTGAGGGCCATGTCACTTTGGCAGAAGATTGGGAATGGTATAGCTACAAGGTTTTTGAGGGCACAGTTGCGAATTTGGAGAGAAGAAGAGAGGAGTGATGGCAGCACTGGAAGAGACCAGTGACCACCTAGCAATGAGATGACCTGGACAGTTGGAAATGGGGAGTGGGAGTAGCTGAGAATGAGACGATAAACTGAAAGAACAGGCAGGAGTGACAGGCACCCTGTTTTGAGAGGGACAGCAGGAAGCGGATGACTGGAGGATGATGGTTGCACAGGGCAGATGGCTGCGGGCAGCTGGAGAGAGAAGCCAGAGAAGGAGGAGGCTTTAGCAAAGTCATTGGCTGGGTGAGTGGATGAGGGAAAGTGAAGTGAAAGGACAAAAAAAGAGGAAGAAAAGGACAAAACTGAGACTACCAGGGAGAACTAGATGAGAGGCTGAAGCAGCACTGGACAGAAGCACAGGTAGCCTTAGGAGATGCCTGTCTATTCTGACACAGTTCTGACTTCTGGCAAGGGATGGCCTCAGTTAGTCATATTGCTATCAGGAGACACCAGAAAATAGCCTTTACTCTTCTTTTATCCACCCCCTTTATCATTGCACTCCAAGATTTAGGTGCATCTCACTGGCCCAGAAGGCAAAGACACATGTCATCCTTTCACAAGCTTGGCTGTCGTTATCTTTTCTGCTGCACAACCATGATTTTCTTAATCTGTTTCTGTGACTTAATTCACTTTTCTTTGTTATACTTTACYGGCAGGAATTAATCAGGACCCAAGAATTGTTTTAATATGTTGGCCTTGACTTCTTTGTTTTTAACTCTCTCCCTCAGTAAGAGGCAATAAATGTTCCTTTCCCTTTGAGAAGAACATTAAACTTTTTGAAGGAAAGTGCAAGTACTGTTAACAGTTTCCTTATGCAGACAAGAAGCAYGCAATAAGAAAGGATGGCAGAATTTTCATTCACTGAAAACTACTTAACTCCAAGAGGAATTGTAGGAACTTGGGAGTCTTCTGCATTTCTGAAGATGAGATTCCCAGAAAACTGTGTCAAGCRAGCAAAGATCACTTGGTTTTAAATCTTAGACTAGAGCTCAAGAATTACTGGCTTTTATTTCTGTACTAAGACCACTAAGATGTGTTTCTTGGATGATYATATGAATTTTATGCAACCACATCCTGCTCTGTTTTGATAAATGCTTTTTTTATAAAGACCGTGTGGAATAACTCAAATGGAATTTATCTCCTTGTGGGGACATTCCCTATATAAGGTGTGAACATTAATACTCATCATAGATTTTGATAAAGGAAGGTCCTTTCAGTAAACAGGCAAAGTGACATTTTCTCATATTAAGCTCAGCTAACAGTTTCCTCATTCATCTCTTCCTTTTTCTTTTTTTTAACTTAAAATTATTGTTAAGAAAAAGCATAAGAGCACTGAGGGAAAAAATCAGTAGGTACCAAAGTTAAGGAGATGTAATAGAGATAAAAGAAATGTTTAATATAATCATATGCATTTTTGTATACGTGATTTCTGCAATATAGTCTGTAAGCGGCCATGTCGGAAGAGCATGACACAGACGTATGTACTTGCAGCTGAGCTGCATCACTCACATATATGTGCTTATCTTTCAGTCAGATGAGTCCTTACATCTATAAATGATAACAAACGCGTCAGTGGGCAGATATAGGAGAGCACAGAGTGATTTGACCAATATGTAGGTCGTAAGACTTCTGGATAGATTTGAACAACTGCACCAATAGTCGAAGGTAACTATCTTTTTGCCTTTAATATTATGGACCAGACCTTCAGCCAGTGTAGGTCTGTGTAGACAGTGGTGCACAACGGTGGTATTTGGCGGTGCGTTCACAGGTTGATTTCTGTTTGTGATGCACAGGTGGTAAAAGAGAATCAACTGTCCTCAGGAATGGTTCACATGAAGAGTGGATTTTCAATCCTGGCATGTCCCTCAGCTTCTTATTTCTCTACCTCACCGTGTAAAGGGTTGCCACCCTAAACAAAGGATCACTAGGAGAACTTYTTAACATTTTGAGGTGCTTTGTGTTTTTATAGAGGTAGAAGACAAGAAGTTCTGCTGGTTTTTCACCACTATGTCTGCATGCAACCCTCTGTGTGAAACCYGGTAGGCTTTTTCACACTGGTGGCACATCCCATGAGCTCTGCGTAGAGCARCGTGCAGGAAATACATGCCAAATTGTTCAAAGGCTTTTAGTGAAACGATTCTTCTTTTCCTACCAAGAACAAAAACTGCTGAGCTGGCAGGCTCCATCCTGCACCCTCTGACCGGGGGCTGAACTCCCCCCAGCCGCTCACGCTATCGGCTTCCTGGAAGAGGCGCGGGGCCGGGCAGCCGCCGCCATGGCAGCGGCGCACCTCCCCAGGCCCGCGGGTCGCTGCGGGGGCTGGGCCGGGCCTGTTTCCCTCACGCGGGCACGCACATCGYGTGGGCTTGTGGTGCGACAGCTACAGAGCGCAGCGGTGTTTAACGCCTCTAATCACGGCTGCCGCCGCCAGCCTTCCCCCCTCTCCCAGGAGCCGCCGCCGCCCTCCCGCCATTTCCTGTCAGGGGCCGCTGGCGGGCGTGGCGCACGCCGCCGTCACGTGACGGCCTCATGGAGGGAAGGGAGGGGGGCGCGCGCAGTGGCGGCCGCGGTCACGTGAGAGGGCGTGCGCGGCCCGGGGGGTGTGGGGGGGGAGGTGTCACGTGGCGGGCGGGGCGGCGGCGGCGGCCGCGCATGCGCGCGCGCGCAGAGAGCGGGCTGCTGCGGGCCGCGCCGGGCGGCCGCTCCCCTCGCTGGCAGTGCTCGCTAAGATGGCGGACTTCCTGCCGTCGCGCTCCGTGCTGTCGGGCTGCTTTCCCGGCTGCCTGCTCACCAGCGGCGAGGCCGAGCAGCAGCGCAAGTCCAAGGAGATCGACAAGTGCCTCAACCGCGAGAAGACCTACGTGAAGCGCCTCGTCAAGATCCTGCTGCTGGGCGCSGGCGAGAGCGGCAAGTCCACCTTCCTCAAGCAGATGCGGATCATCCACGGGCAGGACTGGGACCGGGCGGCCCGCGAGGAGTTCCGCGCCACCATCTACAGCAACGTGATCA
Source organism: Rhea americana (assembly GCF_003343005.1). Lineage (NCBI taxonomy): Eukaryota > Metazoa > Chordata > Aves > Rheiformes > Rheidae > Rhea > Rhea americana. The sequence goes on from NW_028186258.1 coordinate 6,333,345, forward strand.
AGGGTGCGTGAGGGCGGCGGGGCCGCGAGCCGGGGCAGGGGGCAGGAGGAGGCGGCGGTGAGGCGAAAGAGGAGGGGGTTTGTGTGGGGCCGGGGAGGAGGGGGGTTGTGTGGGGCCGGGCAGGGTGTGTGGGGCCGGGGGAGGGGGGGTTGTGTGGGGCCGGGGAAGGGGGGTGTGCGCGGCCCGGGTGCGGGCGGCGGCGAGGCCTGGCCTCGGCGTTTCCTGGCGGCGGGCGGGGAGAGCGCGCACCTGGGCGCTGGGATCGCCGCGCATGGCCGGGGAGCGGGCCCCTGCCTTCCCCGCTGTCATCCTCCCTTGCCCTCTCCTCTCCCTCCCCACCCCACCGCTGCCTTCGCTCCTCTGACTTCCCGAGTCGCGMTCTGCCGTGTAGCTGGATAAGGAAGGCCTTAGCGAAGTCTCTCAAAAGAGCGAAGTCGCTGTAAGACCTCGACCCCCTTCTTGAGGGGGTGGCGTGGGTATTTTCTCTCCTAAACTCAACCGTTTTAGAAAACTAAGCCTGATAAGACTATAAAACAACATGGCAGTAGAAATGATGGGCAGGTATGTTGACCTTATTGTAGTTTATTAATAAAGTCAGGTAACTTTTACTCTGTGGAAGCCTAGAACTTTGCAAGAACTGCAAATCTTCTTTTGTAGCTACTTTCCTGCAATCACTGGTTTTGACATATGGAAAAATTATGGAAAGACAATGAATCTTGAAAAGATGGTACTGAAGGTATTGAACAAGCATGTTGTTATAGAGCCAGTTGTTAGTGCGTCTCAATTCCTTATGCCTCTCCCATGCCTTCACGGTTGCTTATTCTTTCTTCTCGAGTTTTCTTTTTATTCTTTTTCACCATCATTAAATCTAGTACCAGAATTTATTTCCTTGTATTTGCATATTTGCATTATCAGCATTGGCACAGATTTGTTTTGTTTTGCCTTTTTTTTTTTGGGAAGTCTTATGTAAAATAGGTTTAAAATGTTCAGCTTCTACTAGAGAATGTGTATTATAGCAAGGGAAAAAAAGAGAGAGAGTCTTTAGCATAAAATTCCTTCAGCACTTTTTTTACAGCTTATGCGCTGAAAAAAAATTGGATGTTGTGATTTTAGTCAGTGTTGCCTGCGTATCTCTAAAAACATTAGTAGCAGTGGCTGCTCTCTACAAGTAGATATAAGTATATACCAAGTTCATTAGAATACAAGGATTAGAAAACCCTAAAATAAGACATCAGATAGCTTAATATATTATAAAACGAGCTTTTAAACATGCTTAATTTGTCTCATATTCCTCCTAGGCAAATGTAACAGCCAGAAATGATTTTGGAGATCAGAAAAAATGTGTAAATATCTGTAGAAAAGTTTTATTGGTAGCACAGATTGAGGATTTACTCACTAAAAGAAGCACTTCTGCAAGAGTTGTACTATGTATATCATATGCATGATCTGAGCTGTGTTTTTTTTTTTGATAGCAAATACCTATCTTAAAAATAGATGCTACTTAAAAATTTAATGCTTTGAGTCAATTTTGCAGAAATTTCTCTATTTCTTACTGTGTGGTTAGTCCTGTTGAACTTCAGCTGCACACAGAGTAAGTGCGTTGTTCAAGTCTGTAAAGACTTGTAGGCTAGTGAAATAGTAGATGCTGAGAAATTCTAATTGTGGTGCTCTTTCATGTTGTTAAAGGTGTGAGAGTCCTCGTAGATGCCAGAGAGAAACTTCATATTCCTTGGGGAGATCCTGCCAACCAGAGTAATGGAGACACGATGATGGCTTTTGATACGCGGTCAGTCGCAGTGGTGCAAGGAATGGTGGAGACGGCAGTTTTTTTACAGTACCTTCCAGCCATCAGAGCCTTGTGGGCAGATAGTGGTATCCAGCATGCATATGACAGGCGCAGAGAATTCCAGCTGGTAAGATTTGTATTTTAATGTTTTGAGTTGTGTGTGTGATGTCTTGTTCCTATATTGCTTTTCACTGAAACACTGATAAAGCAGCCTCCTTATGGATGTTAAGTGTATTTGAATGGTAGAGTGTTACACTATAATATTGTAAACAGATGTGTTTAACTCCTTTTTTCTGTTTTTAAACCAAGAATAGTAAAGAGCTTCTGACACAGTTTTCCTCATTTCGTATGTGAAAGAACTGAGAGTTTTTAGTTCTTGTAGTAAAGGTAGGAATGGAAGATCAGAATCTGTGCAGTGTTTTTACCAAATACCCTTTGTTAGATAGCATATTGGCATTAAAAAATGGTTTGCAATAAAGAAAGGTTTAATACTATTGTGATTTTAAGAAAAGATATGCATGGGTTAATTAGAAGAATTTAAAAACCACTCCCTTCTCAATTCCAATTTGAACTATCTTGCAAGCATTCCCTGTGTATACTTCCTGTTTAAATTTAAACGTGTATGTTAATTCTCATGTAATGAGATTTTTGTTATACTGAAGTTTTCAGCTGAAGATGGAATAAATACTGTTCAGTGGTGGATTTGGAAAGAAAAAGGAAACATGTTTTGACTCTTGAGCTGGAGGTTAAACCATCCCGTCACTCAATTTCTATGTTAATGCTGCAAAAGGAGAGGAAGACTATATTACACTTGCTGTTTATTAATTTGTAGACTTGCACAGTAAAATGCCAATTTAAGAGCTTTTTAGGGATGGGACAGTTTGAGAACCTTAAAAAAGACTAAATCTGATGTTCTGTTCTTGCAGAACTATTAAACCTAAGTGGCTTTATGTTTTAATGTCTTAAAAATAACCTTTATACTAGCGTGAATCTAAACAAAAGGTGATGGTGTCTCCTATTGAGCTATTATGAACAAGTGTGTAATCATACACTGACTTAAATAGGTTGTGTAAATACTCGTTATAAATATGTATTGGCCTAATCCTGGAATGTCTTCTAGAGAATGTAGAAYGGGCAAGTGCTCAAGTAGCCTATCAACTGCCCAGCCTAGTTCTGTGCTGTGTAAATAAGTTTCCAGTGAGACCTGTGGCTCTTTATATTAGTGTGCGTCTCCAACGAGACCTGTGGCTTTTTCTGTTAGACAGTACAGTTGGATGTTAAAGAAATTGTATTAAAACAGAGTTTTGCCTTCAAAATGATCATAAAGGAGTAACTGTTCTACTAAATTCAAGATCTTCCTCTGGTGCAGATGTGAATCTTATTGATGTAATTACTGTGATGGGATAATATATTTTAAAATCTGTTAAATAAAATTGTCTTTTATTAAGCATGTTTAGTGACTGCAGGCTGAATAGCTCTCTTTTCCTTTGCTGCTTCTGTCATTTTGAGTCTCTGACCAGTAGGTTCTTTCCATAACTGAAGCATGTGCAGAGTTTCACTTTGAGTAGGATTTGAGGTATATGTGTTCTTCTGAAATCTGCCAGAAAAAGATTGCTTTCTTTTAGCAGTCCCCAAATCTGTACTATCTTCTCTGTGAAGCTATGTCTGTATCRCATTATGCTTTAGGTTGACCTTGAGAGTATTTTTAAAAGAGCTCTTAATAGTTAACTTATTTATAAAATTGAATAGTATGACAGTACTTAACTGCTTTATTTATACTTCTATTGCTTTATTTCCTATTTTTTTTCAAAATTCTAGCCCAAGATATTCATGCCAAGTTGTAAACTTTTCTTTTTTTTTAATAAAAGGGGGGGGGAGGGGAAGTTGAATGATGTCATTGTATCGAGTGCAGTCAGTGTGATCAGTGCTAGTCAAGCGTGAAGTCTTGGTTGCTACCTCAGTAAGCCTCCAGTTTAAGTTATGGTAGAGCTCAATGTGGACGAGGGAATAGTGGAACGCTCTGAAAGAGTATATGTTTTTGCTGTATCTGCTGACAGGCTTTGTGAAAATGTGTTCTGAGAACTTAAGTTGTGTAAGAACTGTAGTATAATATGAAGGAAGATACAAATCTRTTAAGAAGGGAGGTACAGGCGTATCCAAGTCAGTAGGAGGGAGAATGGGGGAATTGAAAGAGAAATCGACAGTTTGGTAGTGTTGGGTGTTGACTCTTGACATAAAGATTAAAGATTAAAAATTGTTAGTGTTGTAAAATGTGGAGGATAGGAAAATACTTTTCTACTTCTAATTCAACTGCATGTGGCAAAAAAATGAAAGGGAGGTATCAGTGGTAGAATAATAAAGTGAGTAGGAAAAAAGGAAGAGTAGAGGAAAGAAGCACRTAGTATTGGGACTGAGCATGGTAGAAGAGTATTGTTTGACTGTATCTGATCTAACTTATTTTCAGACTATCTAGTGGGTTTAACTTTTTTTTTTCCTTCAGCTGAGTTTGACATTGCACTGAAACTTGGCTCATTAAGAGGGCTGGGAAAGTACCATTTATAATGGGAATAGGACGTTTTGGGACAAAGGTAGGAGTGAGTAAATGAAGAACATAGCAGTGACAGATAAGAAAGCATCAAAACTTATCTTACAGTAGTAGAGGAGAGGAAACAAGCATGTGCAGTTCTAAGCTGTTTGTAGTTTAAACAGATAGCAAGTATAGAGAGAGCGAGACTGAGATTAAAGTTCCCATTCATATATAATAAGAATGTAAATTCAGAGGTGCATGTGTAAGTGCATTTTTAAGAGATTATTGAGCTGTTCTTGCTTTTTTCCCCTTCTTCTGTTTTCCTCCATCATCTTTCACTCATAACGGCAGAAACGATACCAGGAGCCTAAAGAAACAATGCAGTCTTTTTATAGCAATATAATGGGGAAACCCAAAACTTAGTTCTATCTTAATGGAATTAGAAATCAGCATTTCCATGCCTTGTTYGCTAGACTGTCCTTCCTCTTTTTGTTAATTTAACTGGTCATGGAGATAGCCGATTTCTTCTACTTCCCTAAGTATTAAAAAAAGCCTTCTGGCCAGTAACCCAATAATTTTTAAGTAAATTCATTAGTTTACACCTTTATATTGCTTTGAAACTGGAAAGAGCTAATTACAGCTTAATACAGTATATGGCACTTCAGTATTTTTTTGTTAATGTTATCCCTCAAATTTATTATAAAACAGTTGTTCAAGTGATAATTCAACTAACATTGTTAACTCTGGATTTCGAGTTTTTTTTTTCTTCATTGCTTAGTCAGTTCCTGTAAGTTATATTAGCATTCTAGTTATTCTTCAAGCTTCATCTCCATTGAGCTGTTCTGTGGCGTCTGGTCAGGTCAGTAGCATGCATTAATTGTAGAAGTAGTCTGTATCACCTTAACACTCTGTCAGATAATTAACATGTCACATTTCCCACTCTAATCTTCTGTAATGACTTGGATAAACAAAGCCATTTTCTTGATTCCGTACTATACATACCAACGGTTTATTTCAACACAACAGCAAGTCAGTATTGCAGTGAATCGGAAGGTTGATGCTTGAACGCTGGAGTGAAATTTGTATTGCTTTATATGGAGGAGTRGGAAGGAAACGTACATTTAAATGAGTGAGAAGGAAAGCAGGAATACTTCTATAAATTGTGAAGAATATCTAATGATTTAACTGGAGTTTTCCTAGCTCTTATGTTTGTTCTTGTGAAATATTAATTTAACAGGATCGTAAAGGTTTACTGTTAYTGTTGAGATTGCTTTGAGGCACTGGTGGTTGAGAAAGTGTCTAGTGCTAGAGCTGCATGTGTAGTAATGCTGAGGAAGGTTTTTCKGTGTAAGAGTACTTTTGTATGCGGCCACTCACATCAGTATGTTACCTTTGAATTTGCTCCTCGAATGCTAGAGAAGCACTTTTGAAATCATATCTTAAGAGTCTCTGGTGTCCTCAACAATGAACAAGTGGAGTGAGAGCTAAATTGTTCAGATGCACCATAAACTTTGAGTATATTAAAGGATTATTCTTGGTAAAGGTAATTTTGATGTGATTTAAGATGTTTGCCACCAGCATTTGTTGGTCTTCAGATAGACACTTACCCTTCTTGTGAATTACACTAATTGCTTTTTTTATGCCTTGAGCCTTCAGTATATGGAGATAGGGATGACACTATCATTGGTCATTGTACTCTGTCAGCATTTGCATAGAACTGCTGTTAAAGTAGATATGAAGTACAGTAAGGATGATTGGATATACGTTTACCTCTGGATCCTGTTTACTTTTGTGGCATGTTTGCAAGTGCTAGATCAGATTATAGAAGACAGGAAAAGGCGTGTTCAACTTGAAATTCTACTGTTAGTTTTGCCGCAGTTTCTCTGTAGCATTTTCTGTTGTAGAGTAGCACTTTTTGAGAATGTTGTTCAGTTTACTGTAAAATTTTATTTTATCTTTTATTCTTGTTGAGCTTTTCTGGGTTCTCTTTCTGAATATTGATGAGGCTATTGTACATAAGAGAACACTAAATCACTACTACTACTGGAAAGAAGCAACCCTCAAATGGCCACTGCAAAGGGTCAGCAAAATTTACTATTCTTTCAGGTCCAGAGGTAACAGTTCCTTGGAATGTGCCTGACTATGCCATAGTGATCCCAAGAAGGTAGATGATTTGAAGCCAAACTAGGCTGCCAGATGTTAATGTCATCTTCTTTCTGAAGTGTGGATGCCCGTATTATGAAACAGCTGCAAGGTCAATATTCAGCCTCTCTGTCTGAAGTCAACATAGAACCTGAAAAAATATCGAGTCTCTTATCTGTGATTCATTAAGGGTATCAACCTTTATCAACCGCATTTGTGACACTGAACTTCAAGAGCCTTTCAGCAGCTTGTGGCCTCTGGAATGTTAGTATTCCTTTCAGTAGTCATCTTCTGTAATGCTCCCAGAACTACTGATTTGTGGGGTAAAGATGTATTCCCTCCTCCCTTTCCCAGACCTCCTGTTACTTCTGGGACTGGGTGTTTAGTTCTGCTTGACATGTATATTGAGGCATACATAAGTGCATAAACTCTCGGTAAAAAATTTCTTAGATGGTTGTAAGAATCTTCTTCGTTAAGGACATGAGATCTAATCACCCGATATTTCTGTAAATGCATACATTTTCTGTCTGGGCATGTATTCATTTAATTTCTGAATTGCTGCATTTAACTACAACGTTGTGATTACACTGATTATTTCTTAAATTTCTGTGTAAAATAACTACTACTGCTTTGTATGTAAGTATGAATTATTTTCTCCTCTTTCCCCGGCTAATAGGTGTACCAAACATCAAATGATGGGATGGCACGGTACAGTGAGCATGACTTGTTTAAAGAAAAAAAAAATCACCTTGGAAAGGTTAGAGCACCATTTGCCATCTCTTGGTTTTACTTTAAGTGAAAGTGATTTATCCAGGATTGTTGCTGTAACTGGAAGGAAGAATGCCCTACAAATTTCTGTTTGCAAATGGRTCTTTAAGATCTTTAAAAAAGGCTTGGAGTTCTTGAATTTACTGGTTTTCTTTCCTCATAGGCAAGATTATGTTGACTTTAAATTCATATTAATAAGGCTATTAATAGACATTAACACTAGACTTAAACAACAAGGAGGCTTGAGTTTCCTTTTTCTTGGTTTGTGGCCAGAAAACTTTCAATGTGTATACTAGTGCTTTGGTAATGGTGATTTACCACAATACTCTAATTGATCTAGATTATCCTCAAATGAACCATTATACTAACTTAATGCTAAGTTTTAACACTAATTTAACACTAAGTGCTGATTTTTGAATTTTCCAGATTGTGATTTGATTTTTCTATGTCAGTGTCTGAGTTACTGTCTGGGATTGCCTTCTTCCCCTTTCCAGTGTTGTTCTCTTCCAGCCTGTTAACTTTTCTTTTTAGCTGTAAAATACTGAAGTGTTTTGGAGAACATTGGTCTAGTGTTGCCCATTGTAGTATAAGCTGGTCTATTTTCCCTGAAGAACATCGTCCCTTCCTCCTCCCCTCATACCTCCCTCCCCAAAACGTGCAGAAAATAGATTCACCTTTACCCCCGGTAGTTTACCTTGCAGGTTTAAAAGCAAATTTGATACAACCTTTGTCTCTGCTCACAAAATGGAGTGCTGACTGTGGTTGTTAGACTGCATCTTGACCTGGATGAGGGGACAGAGTGCCTCCTCAGCAAGTTTGCTGATGGTACCAAGCTGGGAGGAGTGGCCGATACACCTGAGAGCTGTGCTGCCGTTCAGGGAGACCTGGACAGGCTGGAGAGTTGAGCGGAAGGGGGCCTCATGAGGTTCAACAAGGGCAAGTGCGGAGTCCTGCGCCTAGGGAAAAATAACCCCAGGCACCAGTCCAAGCTGGGGGCTGACCTTCTGGAGAGCAGCTCTGCAGAGAAGGACCTGGGAGTGCTGGTGGATGACAAGTTGACCATGAGCCAGCAATGTGCCCTTGTGGCCAGGAAGGCCAGTGGTATCCTGGGGTGCATTAGGAAGAGTGTTGCCAGCAGGTCAAGGGATGTGATCCTGCCCCTCTACTCAGCCCTGATGAGGCCTCATCTCGAGTACTGGGTCCAGTTCTGGGTTCCCCAGTACAAGAGAGACATGGAGCTACTGGAGAGAGTCCAGCGTACGGCTACAAGGATGATCAGAGGGCTGGAGCACCTGCCCTACGAGGAACAGCTGCGAGAGCTGGGCCTCTTCAGCCTGGGGAAGAGGAGACTGAGGGGGGATATTATCAGTGTGTACAAGTACCTGAAGGGAGGGTGTCAAGGGGGACGGGGCCAAACTCTTTTCAGTTGCCCCATGTGACAGGACAAGAGGCAGTGGGCAGAAACTGAAGCACAGGAAGTTCCGCCTGAATGTGAGGGGGAATTTCTTCACTATGAGAGTGATGGAGCACTGGAAGAGGTTGCCCAGAGAGGTGGTGGAGTCTCCTTCTCTGGAGATCTTCAAGGCCYGCCTGGATGCAACCCTATCTAACATGCTGTAGGTGACCCTGCTGAGCAGGGAGGTTGGGCTAGATGATCTCCAGAGGTCCCTTCCAACCKTACTGATTCTGTAATCTTGACAATGTATTTGGTGCAGTGGATATAACAACTGCTCCAATGGAGTATCTTTTTCTATTGTTACTAGCTTTAAGTGCAGATGTGGCTCTAGACTGAGGGGTCTTTATATGGACGCTGTCTTGATGTGGACATGTTATTCCCACATGTGCATGCCAAATAGAAGCACATTGAGTTGTCTTCTGACTGAGAACACTAGCAACTTTTTGAAGGATTGTGAGATATATTTAGCTTGTACAAACATAACTTGTCCATGTAAAAGCTCTGAGGATGGAACTCTTAATTCRAACTTGTTCCAAATATCTTTATGGAGAACCACTTCCTTTAAAATACTGATTCACAATATAATGCGGGAGCAGAGCACTGAGTTCTTACCCACATTTTGTCTTGAAGAAGCTATGTAGTGTTGATCAGCATGTGCCTTAGTTTCCTTAAATGTTTTATTGCAGAAGACTAAAAGGTGATATCATACTTCTTCCAAAAATCTGGTTTCTGTACCTATGTGAGCCTTACTAAAAGGAACAGTACAATTAAAATATAAGTGCCCTTTTGAATGTGCTGTGCATGTCTGCAGCTCCTAAAGAGCTCAGTCAGAGGAAGAGACTTTCTCAGCCTTTCACACCTCTTGAACTGACTGTAGTTCATAGTGAGCCTGTTCTTGTGATTTTTTTCTTAATTGGTGCAAATAGGTTAGATAAGCTTTTTTTTGCCTTTTGCTGCTTACAATGTAACATGAGATCTTGGTACAAAAAGCTGATTTCCTTATTGGGTGCTAGCCTGCAAGATGCTACATGTTAATACCTGTAGCACTGTCTCTTACATTGTTTCGCACAGTTAAAATGTAGCAATGGCTAGGACTTGTTCTCTGTCTGTCTAGAAATGACTTACTAAATATAAGCCCAATCTACACTACAAAGTTCTAGTATTCATAGCTGTCAGCAAATCTCCATGCTGGTAAAACACGTGGTATGAATGCAGCTGTGATGTTCCATCTATACAGGTGAAATTAATTTTGCACCTCAGGCAAAGAATATGGAATGTTCTCTTTCATATGCAAATAATGGCGTCCTTTAGGATTAAGGTGGAGTGCTAGGGGCAGTGTTGATTTGTGCTGTTGTTCCTTAATTTAAACCTACTGTAACAGGATTTCAGCCTTAGAGGCTGGTTAAGTTTGCTCTCACGGAGGACATATTCCACTCAAATTGTATTTGGATGGCTGTGTTTTGGCAGTTACTGGCGTGAACTTCAGCTTGTGATGAATGCTATTTAAAACGTTCTGTGTTCATGCTATAGTTCTTATACAGAACCAGCAAAAGTGGTAGGAAGCTTTAGCTTGTGGTAGCTCAGGAAGTTGCCAAAGAAAATGTGCGAAAACATAACTACAGCTGACTACTAAACAAGAAGAGCAATAGAATAGCTGTACTTGTTTTATATATAGTGAGAAGTCAGTTGCACTTTATTCTATTAGTGTTGTGCTTACTAGCACTCTTTAAGTACTTGAATTTACCGTAAATCAGTCCAGAAATAAAGAAGGTGCAGAGCTTGCCCTTTTGTCAGAACAGAACTTATATCACAGGCAGTGCTATGGAATCTGGTTGACATCGAATGTGTTATGGTACTTTGCATTACTCTGGAACACAAAGCTTTGTCCTATAGTATGTTAAAGGTGAATAAATGGGTCTTAGAAGACAGCGTTAGTCCACTCAGCAACACCAGTCAACAAATGTACTCAATCCAAAGAAAAATGCTTAAATAATAAAAAGGCTGACAGTTTATCCATGTTCTCTACAAACAAAATTGTTTCCTAGGGTAAATTTAAATGGTGACTAAGGAAAATGCTTATAAWCATATATAGAGAGGCTATGTTAGCTGCTGGAATACTGGGATTATTCAAGACCTGATCTTCTTCACTTGCATGTCTGCATTAATGATAAACATTAGAACCAATGCATGGAAAAGCTAAGGAATTTTAAATGTAGAAAAAACCCAGAGTTCTTTGTCACCACAGCTTAGGTTGTCAGGCTAAAATTACTGGAAGAGACAGTGTGCCACCTTCCACAGTGCTTATTGTACCATGTATCATACTGTCATGATCATTCATGTCTTAAATATTTTTCCAGGATTTATAATAGTCTCCTTTGTTAAAATAACTGGATCGTCATGTGCCTGTGTAGAGACTTATCCAAAGAACTGAAGAGACCTCCCCTTTTTTTGTGAAAGATGCATACAAGAAAGTATAATCACACAGTCACACATAAGTTTCTGTGTCTTTATCCTTTGTTTAATGATGCCAGATAAATCATTTTAAACAAACTGACTGGAGTCTCAGCAGACCACCTAGAAGCACTTCTCACTGGACACATGACATTTTGATCATCTGTGAGTGACCAAATAGAAAAGGATGCAGAAATTCCAAACAAGGAAATGCAGTGCACTGGCATCTGCAGTAATCTGAGGTATTCTACAGGGGTTTGCAGGGTGAGCTACTAAATATTTTACATGTAGATTGTGTTTGGACCTTTGACTGTTTTCAGTAGGAAACAGTTATACAGTTACCCCTATAGAATTTCTTATTAGAAATTAAGCTACAAGTGATGTGAAGTGTTTGCTTCCTCTTGGATTTTGGTTCTTTTCAGAGCGTGTTCTGGACTCAAGTTACTGTTAYGTTCAGTGCCTTAGACACAGCTTCTACAACTTCTTAAAGAAACAAACACTCATCTAACAATGCATGCAGATCTTCCACAAGACTTAGTGATTTTATCATTGAATCTCATCAGATAGCTTGTAACAAGAGACGATATTTTAGTATATCACAAATATTTAGTTCTGCTGGTTTAGCACTGTTTGCAAACAGAAATAGCAGAATTTAACTGAAATGGATTCTGCTAATTGAGTCAGTGACTTAGAGGAAGGAACTAAAAAGCATTTGGTCATCTGGATTTCTCATGAGCCTAAAATGGGAACCAAATGCATGTTATAAAACAGAATCCTAGGGATATTTCACTGTGTGCACATTGGTATCTAGTTGTAGGCTTCTACTTTAGAAAGGCTGTGGTTTAGTTTACAAAATATATAATAGGCTTTTCAAGTGTCTTAAAATTCAATTCAACAAATTGTAGTACTGATAAGTTTTTACATGCCAAATATTTGTCATGTTTTTAGGAGCCTTTGCCAGTCTTGTACAACTTGGAAGCAAGTAAAATTCTAAATGATGGATGGCAGATTTGCAGACTCACTGCTGCTTCAGTGTTAAATTAAATGCAGTTTAAGTTGCAAACATATGAAGTCATGGAGCCAGTGGGTCAGTGCACTGAAAGAAGAGCAAATGTTTACAGTCTGGTTTCAGTCTGTTTTGTGTGCAAAACATCTGAAGTTTATATAGATGCTTCTCAGAGTGTAAATAGTAATTGGGAGGTGGCTGTTTCATTTTGGTCAGTGCATGTTTTCATATGATTTCTGCTAGGTCTCTGTATGTGCTATGACCTGAAATCGATGAAATTTTGAAAATCTTTTGCAAAGTACCATTCAGTGTCTTTCCTAAAGTAAACTATCTGGAAGAGGGATTTGGGGATAAATTCTTGTGAGGGAGAGAAGGGGGAGGGGGAATAAACCTTTGAAGCAAAACTGTAGCTGATCTTCTGGACGGCATATCCTAACTTGCTTTCATTGATTATTTTCTACTGAGGTTTTGACAAATAGAAGCATCTTCTCTAGATGTTCTGGCTTTGCGGAATGTGTCCTGTATGTCAATTATTGTATTTAACCTGGCTTTGATCTCTGAAGGAGGCTGTAGCATACTTCAGGGTCTGCTTCATACTTTAGAACAGTGATCTTAAGGCTCTATGTCACTTCAGTATAAATGCTGTGTATTTCTAGAATTTTTAATTTGGATGGGGGATTGTCTCAGGAGCAATAGTTTCCTGGATTTTGCTTCTGAATTATACAAGCAGCATATCACTTTGTACAACCCAGAACCACTTAGAGCTTCTTAAAATTCTCATTTTCTAAAGGAATAGGATGCATTCTGATTTCAGGTAGTCTTTCAGAGTTGGTTGGAAATAGGATAACTGGGTGTCTTGCATGGAAGAAGCTGTAGTTTTGTATGGTTTAATAGCAAGCCATTCCTGACCTTGCCTAAAAGCTGTTTTGAATTTGCATGTTTTTGAGCAAGTTTTGGTTAGGGCATGGCAACAGAGGAGTATTCTAGCTAAAGAAAAATACTGGATTGTTTGCTTCTTAGAAAAGTAGTTCTGAACTGGAACAATTTTCTCTGTAGCCTGTTAGTGTGTAGGTTAAGTTCTGCTTAGTACTAGATAGTGTCCTTATTGGGTTATTTGGGATCATGGAATCATAGAATGGTAAGGTTGGAAGGGACCTCTGGAAATCATCTAGTCCAGCCCTCAGCGTAGACCATACAGGGATTGAAGCCACAACCTTGGCATTAGCAGCACCATGCTCTGACCAACTGAGCTAAACCTGCCCCGGGATAGCTTGTTAAGTCTGAAATCATGGAAATGMTTTACTAATTGGAGCAAATTTGTTAAGCAATTTGAAGGCTAGTACAAAACTGAGTTTAGCACATGCTGGAGAAAAAATTGATGCTAGAGCTTTATTTGGGGTGTTTAGTATTAGAATCACTTGCATGTAGCTTGACCGAGTCGCCTTTCCATTCGCAGCTGTTTGGGTATGGCAGATGTAGCAGATGCTCCTGGGTATCCAGCAGCTTCTGGATGATGTTAGGTAGTGCCAGTCGGCATGCTCTGTGCWCCTTCCTTTGTTCTCTACAATTTGAGAATTATGGGTTAATTGGATTACACAGTCAATAGGGGATAATAGATTAAAGGGATATTATTGGGTTAAAAACCCTTCTTAAACTCCTTCACCTTTTACTGTTAACACTCTTATGCAAGATAAAAATATCAGTCATGAAATAAACTTGGTGCAACTCCTCCTTTTCTTGTTTTTTTTCTTTTGTTTTTTGYAGTTTCATGGTATTGAGAGCCCTCCACCAAACAGGGTTCAGCTACTCAGAATCCAAATTCTATTCTGCTACTAAAAGGCTTTTGTAATAGATTACTTTTTTGAATCAAGACTTCACCCCTTCTTTTTTAGGAGAGATACTCAGTTTGTCTGACTGAATACAAGAAAGATTTCTCTTCTACACTGTGTGATGAAGCTCTGATTGCTCTGAAAAAGGCCAAAGACAACTAGAGCTGCGCACAGGAAGTGCTGAAAAGAGGAAATAGGATAGTGTTTTGAGCAGAGGTAGGATGCGTTGTGACGCATTTGTGACATGTACTGGGGGAGAATAACCTTATTTTGTACTCCTTTGTAAACAAATGTAGTCTGTAACTGAAAACCTCTAGTCTTACTAAAAAAGTGACTGTGATTAATCCCTATGTCCTTTAGTTTAAGCCTTATTTGCCCATTTTTGAAGGTAAAACTTATCAAAGARTTGAGCTGGAGAGAAGTAAAGTAGGAGATCCTTAAACATCTGATCTTGGCATAAGATGTCTGCACTCTAGCTCTCTTAAGGCTGTAGTTCCATTAATGTTTCCGTTGACCATGGTGCCATTTTAGAGCAATTTGCCCTTCTCCTTAGGGAAGGGAGAGGGAAGGATTAGTTTTAATGCAGAACAATTCACTGATCTGATTGTGCCACATGGCAGCAGTAAGGCTTGCATTGATGTGAATGAGGACGGCTGTGTTCTGGTGGGGGTGTCAGTTCATGTTGTTTTTAACGTAACTTTGGCCATAATTAACTCTTGGAAAGAAACATATTTCATTTCTCTAAGAAATATGTTTTGTATTAGAACACCTTCAAATATTTTGACCCAGACTTGCAGTTTGGTAAGTAAAGGATACTGTTGTTTACATTGACACTCTTCCCTAGACACTATAGCACCCTTTTTTAAAAGGAGTTAGTGTATATTCTTACTGTAAACATTGCTAAGAAAATCACTGCTTAAATCAAGAACTGTATCAAGTGTTAGAGCAGAGGAGTGGCAACTGGGAAGCTAACTGAGTCGAGCCCCCCCTCCCAGCAGATACCACACAAGTTGTTGACCTTTTATTAGAAAATAGGAAAAGTATTTGGGTTTTTTGTTTTGCTTTTAAAGTCAATTCCTTAAGCAAGTTAGAGCTATGAATGGATAAAAGTTTTGTCCTTTTCTGTTGACTGGGGCATGTTTGCAAGAGAAATCCTGATTGGAAAGCACTGGGAGGAGTGACTGGTGAGAAGAATTAATTTGTAGAAACCTGGAAGTTGAGAAGGATTCAAGGTCTTTTTATCTCCAAATCTGAGGGCAGTGAAAGAAACTGAACYAATTTAAGATCTGAATATAAGACTTTGCTCAACTTTTACTGGTCTAACAATCAAGAGAATTTTGGATTTGAGATCAGTACCTAATTTTTGAGGMATAGCATAAATGTAGTCTGAATCATCTGCCTCTTTCATGTAATGCTTTGAACATTACTGTTTTGGGGAGGGCAAAGGGTTCTAGTGCTCTTGACTGTCAATCCACTAAGAAATCTGCTTTGATTTGACTAAAACATCCCTCCATGGTTTACCTCTATGCTTATTACTGAGATTTTGAAGACATCTGGTAAAACTTTGGTAGTAGCGGTGTTGATTCACAGTCAGTTGTGTTCTGAAGCAGCTGTGTGTGTTGGGGGGCTTCAAGAGAATGAAAGTCAGGGATTCTTTATCTTGGATTCTTTAACAAAATCTCCAAATATGTTTTCATCTGGATTAAGCCCCTAATGCCCAAAACTGTACATAACGAAGTTGTGTACCACAAATATTATTATGGTATTGTAGAGATGCAGAATTTTAATGACTCTGGTTATTCCCCTGTCTTTCCCCTTTAGGGCTGCTTTTCCTGTGGCACAGTTGGCTTACCTTGTGTTTCAATCTCGGCATTCATACCAGCCTAAAAACAGATTTCTCATCTGTCCTTGCTCTAAACTAGGCTTTTGAAAGAGCTTAGCTTTAAGAGATGAAATCTTTGCTTTGCTTTTCCCAGAAATTTGGGTAATGTCAGGAAGAGAAAATATTTAGTGGTTTCTGTAATTCTAATCTACATTTACCAAGTTGTATCTCTTATTTTCTTTAAATATCTGATTTATTCATTCAGATACTTAAGTCTTGTCACCTCTGTTCTGCTGAATTTGCAGCCAGACTTAGATGGTTTGATAAATTGTACATTTCTTTATTTAAAACTTAAGATGACTAAATGTTTATTTAATATTTTTTTCTCTTTAGTTATTGCTATTGGCAGAAAAGTGTACTGTATATATTCCCTTAAAAGAGCTTAAAAAAACCAATTTGACTATGTTAAAGGTTTCAACAAATCATATTCTGATTACTGACAGTGTTTTCATGGAAACCAAATAAATTGGTGCCACTTCCTGAGTTTAAAAGACATGTTCCTCTGTGTATTTCACCTAGTCTTTTTTTTCTTTCCCCAAAGTATTTTTGCGGTTACTTTGCTTTGGGCACTAACTAGCAATATTTTAGACAGTAATCTTTCTTTATGATGAGTTATGTTTGTTTTAAAAAAAATCTATTGGACTTCAGAAGCCCACATATGGGCTGTTATAATGCACTGCTGCCTTATAGGTAAATGACCAACACAAGCTGTAATTTTGTATTTGTAAAAATACATTACATAAACTTCAAGATATTTTATTATGCAGGCATGAGCTAGACAAGTAAAAATAAATGCAGTGTTGTAGGGGAAGCTGTTGTTGTAATGTCTAAGTACTTTGATAAGACTGTGATTTAGATGTGTTTTCTTGTAACTTGTAAATGAATTGTATGTTCATAATAAAATAACTTGGCTTGACTTTATTCAGTAGGGTTCCCAAGACTCCAGGAGGCACACGAGCTGTTTTGATTCAAACCTTTCTGAAAATGGAATACTTGACAGTTACAAATAAAGTTATTTAACAGTCAACTTCCTGTGGTTTACATGCATTTCTGAATCAGGAGGAGGTTGAAGGGCCACAGCTGAGACGTATATGTTCCATTTAAACAAAAAAGTGCATCTTCTACAAGCAATCAAAGTGATTTCTTAAAGTCTAAGATAATATGGCTTATTTTAATTGTRTAATAAAGGTGCAAAAGCACAATCTTTTAACACTGTAAGGTCTTTGAGGCTAGCATGCAAGTCATTCATTTTACTGCTTTGGTTTACGTTCAAGAAATACCTTTATTGCAGTGCTTATTGCTTCAAGTGTCTGTATGTCAATGTGCATACCAGAAACGTATTTAAGCCTATGTTTTATTTATCATTGATATTGGCATCTTTGAACCTATGCCTTAATTTCAATACAAGGAAATGGGCAGTGGACAAGTTCAATGGTGTGATCTGTGTAGTGTAATAAACAAATTATTGTTAACCTTAAACCACACTTCAGAGGTTTGCAGTTCAGAACTGCTCGACTGTAGAAATGTCTTTAAAAAATTCACCTGCATTAAAAGGTGGGGGGGGGGGAGGAAGCATTCACCTGCAGCTAGGTTTAAGACCTCCATATAACCTGACTAGAAGCATGCTACGTTACATAGTATGTGATCTTTTGTGAATGTGTTAGCAGCTTTATGTTAAAGGGGCCATCATGTATCAGTAGCTTTATCTCTTTATATTTAGCTTGAATGAGCTTTTGGGTATCTGTCTGAGAATAGTTGATTCTTTACTCTGTGCAAGTAGATCTCAAAAATAATTGTAAATAGTATATGTGTGTTTTCCCTACTGATGACTTAAATAAAAGCCTTATAACCTTTTTAACCATAAAAGTAAAATTGTAAATCTGGTCTTTCTGGCTCTGACTTGTTCAGGGACCTCTTGGTAGAAGAGACACTCAAGTTCAGCTTATCACCATATGTATGTATTTAACTAGATCTTTAATTGATTTCTTTTGTCATGTGTGCTCACATGGGTCTGAACACTAAACAGGAATTTATTGCAGAACCAGTGAACTGTTTAACAGCTGCAGATCTGCAGTTTTTCAAGCTCCTATCATATTTGTCATTGGTATGGCTCCGTTGTGGCACAGTGGGAATACTAGCGCAGATTTCTGCTGCGTTGTTACAGTAAGGCACAGCCAGCAGTGATTAGTGCAGCAGGATAGGGAAACCCAGTTTCATTTTTCTAAACCAAATAACTTACAATTAGTTTA
Source organism: Rhea americana (assembly GCF_003343005.1). Taxonomy (NCBI): domain Eukaryota; kingdom Metazoa; phylum Chordata; class Aves; order Rheiformes; family Rheidae; genus Rhea; species Rhea americana. Next base: position 6,351,441 of record NW_028186258.1, read on the forward strand.
AAGGGAAATACTATAATTTCAACAGACAACTGTCTGTTGAATGCAACTGAATACTCTGATTTATAAAATGTGGGATCTAATTCTATATCTAATATCATGAAAAAGTAGGCTAACATAAAAACAATACTGTCTTTGATTTAGCAGGTTTTTTGTCATCCAGGACTGCAAACAGATCATCCTCTTACTATGTTTTAACAACTGCTGGAATTTAATGTTCTCCCTGATGGTATGAAGTGTTTGATTTGATATTTCCGTGTCTGTCTCGTGTGCCCATGATATTATGTGATACCTTTAAAAAGGATCAGAAGTCTTGCTTGACTGTTTTGTAACGGTGCCTTTTTGAAGCTGATTTAAAATGGGTCAAAACTCTTTGGTTTTGCAGCCGTATGTTCTGATAACGATCTGTTGCTCACAGTAGTTTACAATTCAAGAGTGTGCCTGTAGTTAGCTATGCTTAGCCTGCTAACATTGAAATGTCCAGGTCAGATGGAAAATTACCTCTGGTCAAGTCATTGGCTTGTAGCTGTATAATGTAGAGGAATGCCTGGAGTAAGAAGGAAAAAGATGAGTTTGAAGCTCTTGCAAATTCTCGGTGMATGCAAGTTGAAAAAGTCAGTAATTGAACAACCTCTATTCTTAAAGATAACGTTAGGTTGAGTCATGTTGACAAGCACTTGCTTGGTGTGTCGTATCAGTTGTCTGAGTGGATTTTGATAAAGGAATCACCCAGTGAATAAATTGAAGATGTGAGGAGGAAAACTGGTACATCACTACTTTATGAGCTGTATTATGTATGTAAGTGAGTGCCTTTATAGCTTAACTCATTTTCAGTTGCAAAGTACCCACAGTCATACTTGCCTGCTGTGTGAGACTTTATACATGACAGCCTAAAAGCTTTAGCMGTCTTCTCAGTGTGTTTTTTGACTACTAGTTTGCTTTTGGATGTGTGGCTGTAGYGTTAGTGTTGCTGTAGGCTGATGTGATGTATTCTACATTTGTGTTTGCAGGAAATCCCCTCTTTTGGGAAGCTGTTTCTGGTGTCATTTTGTGACCTTTACAGGGTGTGGTGTATTTGTGTGCTAGCACAGCTCAATTTAGTGCAGTAGCAGTAAGCTCCCAGGATTTAAAGGAGAGGCAGTAACTTGTGCGTTCCAGCACTGCAGGGTTAATGCCGCTTTACAGAGTGCGTGCGGTGCTTTACAGAGTAATGCAGACATTACTATAAGTAGTATAAAAAGAGCTGGCTAAGATTAAGATACATACATATAAACATACTTACAGGCTCTGAGGCCCAGATATTTTAGAATAAATATATACAGCTGATGAGTCTGGAATTTGGCTAATTTTTGCAAAATGCTATGTTTTTGTCAGCTCCTACTAGAATCTAAAGAAGAAATTAAGTCTAACCTTAAACATTATTTTGTCTTTAGCTGAATGCAATGGTTTTAGGATCAGATTTCAGGCCTCCTAAAACAGATTTCTTCTGTTAGGAAGCTTGAAGCAAAAGTGCTTCTGATAAATATGTGCATCAAAATTTTGTGTCTTTTTTTTTTCTGTATACTGGAAATGCTCTCTTCCTTATACTTTCCTTACAGGAGTGAGATTAGAATGGATTTCTGAAGTACTGAAAAAGATGTAGTCATAAAATACTTAATGCAGTCTTCATGAACAGTTGCTACTGTGCTCCAAGCAAACTTTAAAGTAGTTAGTTATGCTGCTGCAGTTTGTCACCAGAGAAAAAATAGACAATGTTAAGACAAATAGAAGGTAAAATAAGGTAGTAGATCTGTGTTGGACTCTGTCCCTGCAGGTGTGTCAAGCACAAGGCATGTTAGGGACAAGGCATGTTTCAACGAAAGTCTCAGTCTTGCCTAATTAAAGGTTGATGTTCAAATTGTATGCTTAAAGGTTTGGTATCTACTCTCATTGTGTGCCTGTTCTTAGTACCTGCAAAACTTGCAAAGCTACTTGAGTTATGTATCTGCTGGAACCCTTTTTGGACTGTTACTTTACGTAATTTTCCTACTACTGCTTAGACAGCAGAGTTTAATATTAGGAGATTCATAACTCTGAAGAGCTCAAATTTAAGTGAGGGAAAATCCTTATCACGATGCGACTGCTGTCATAGCTCACTGCTCTGACTCGGATATAGTTGCCCGTATTTTATATATTTATGGATTTCTCATCAAGAGAATTTAGCCAGAATTCCTGTTCTTTCATCTGTTGAGTGGGAATGCAGAAGATTTCCTTTCTGTATTTACTATTAAGAAAGTCAGATAAAGCTTGGTAATTAAGAGCTTTTAAAGGGAAGCATGTTTCTGTTTCTACCATGATGCTGAGAATCCTAAAAGGTACTTCCTTCATTTGCAATAAATTAAGTCAGTAATACAGAATCATGTAACATTGTAAACCTCCGTTTTCTGTGGGCATGTTATCTGGAGTAGACGTAAATAGAAGCGTGGGTGCAGCTGCCTCAGCGAGTGCTAGGGAGGCCGCTCGGATCCAGCTGAGTTTGGTAGCTGCGGTGCTGCACTCAGGAATCCAGCTGTGCTGCTCCTGTGGCTTGCACTCATGCAGCGCTGTGCTGGACCGAGTGAGCGGCGCTGAAACCTGCCAAGCCGCTGGTTGCAGCAGTTGTTAACTTGGGTACAGCATCATACTAGTATGGTTGTATTGCTTCTGGACCAATCTGGCTCTAGACCAGGAAGCGCTCTGAGAGATGGTGCAAAAAATCTTAAACTATTGCAACTGAACTCAGGTTCAGCAGCAGCACTATAAAAGTTTCTCTTTCCTTTTATTCCTAGCACACTAATAAGGTTTTGGAGAGTTAACTGAGGTTCAGGCTTTCAAAAACAAACCCTATATTAATTCTGCATTATTGGGATTAAGAACTGTGATAGCTACTTGCCAAATCCAAGCATATATTAGAGGATGAGATACATGCAGTGTTGCAGCATGGAAGGTGATTCATTACCCCCAAAATAAGGGGTTAATGTTCAGCTTGGTTTTTGACAGAAGAGTCTTTTAGAATGCTCTAGCTTCATCTGTTGCAGTTTTCTCTTCTGCTAAACATTTTCTGTGCTCTGGTGCAGCACCTGTAGAAGTGGGATCTTTTGGCAATGAAGTTATAAACAAGCTGATCTCTAGTGATTAGTCTCTATCTGAATGCTTGTATGTGCAGATTCTTCAAATGGCTAGAAGAGTTGAATGTACTTTTTCATAGTGAAGGTGTCTGACTCTGTGGGTGCTTCATGGGCAGTCCATGTACATAACACTATACAGTTTATAATAGTTAAATTCTTCCTAAGTTTAGAATTGCGAAATAAATGTGACTGCCTGTGCCTTTAAAGCCTGACTATATACCAGCCTAAAAATAAAAAATCAGTTGTATTCTTAGGATTACTGATTTTTTTTTAAAAAAGATGATTAAAGCTTGCAACAATTATATTTAGATTTAGATAAATTAACTGGACTTCCTAATATAAACAATTAGGATCAAGTGTGCCACTTATTTAAAAACTGTTTGCTTTGTTTTTTAGGGGGAATCTGTAAAATACTTCTTGGACAACTTGGATAAACTTGGAGAACAAGTAAGTTTTTTTTTTTGTTTGTTTGTTTTTTGGTTTGGTTATTTTTAGTTGTGAATTTTGAAATTGTCTTTGTGATCATTGGGTTTTGAACAGATGAACTGTAAATAGTGGCTGTTCTACTAGCTTTATCTTCAGTAACTTTGCCTGTGTCATTATCTCAGTGGTTTGTCACTGACATGTCACAAACACAAGGCAAAGCAAAGGCCAAGAGGCTGTCTGCAAATACAACTCCTATGGAAATTAAGCAAAAAAAAAAAAAAAAAAAAAAAAAATTACAAATGCTTGTCCAGTCAGAAGATTGTTAAAGTACTGCTTATCTCCCTGCTTATGGTACCAAATTTAACTCATGCATGTTTTTACAAGAATCTGTCATTCTGCCTTAAGAGTCAGGTCAGGCTGGATTTTTGGAATTTATATCATGTTTTGACTGAAGATTTTGATCTTGGAATATAATCTGATGTAATAGTTATATTAGTCCAGATTAGGTGCAACCAGACAGAGCTGTCATGATCAACAGAATTGAAAAGAGTAGTAGTAGCTGACTGTGTGCGTATAGACATTGTGTGGTAAGTATGTAGCAAAACTCACTGCAAAGCTCCCTTTAATATTAAGATAAAGACAAATAAAATGCTCATTCTTGCTTGTACAGTTATCTGTGTGATAGGGTTTTTGAAGCAGTCGTTCTGTAGCATCAATATATAAAACTGTTTGTTGATCAACCTGGATCAGTAATCCAGATCTAATTGATTTTTTCAAAGATGCCTGCTTTTGTTGGTTTTTTTTTTAATACCCAATTAAAATCAATAAATTGAATCAATAATACAAGTCAGTGGTACCTTTATGCAATATCTACTTTAAAATAAACAAACCTAGTGGAGAATAGAATATTTTCTCTAGAAAAAGTTAAAACTTCTGTAGAATCCTTTTTGATAGAAATGTTGCTTACTACTTGCATGATGTTGTATGTTGATACTCATTAGTTTTATTGCAGAAATAGCCTGTGAAAAAGTGCTTTTAAAATGGGAAGCTAACTTGAATGTCACGAGGAGGCAATTTGTCCATGGACATTTCCAGCTGGTGGTTAAAAAAAGGATGTGGGAATCCAAACTGCTTCAGTTGAATGCTGTTACAACTTACTTAATTTTTTATCTGTTAAAGTGAAAAATGAAATTAATTTTGAGCCAGTCTATTCTTTGAACAGTCAGTGTTTCTAAAGTAGAGCACTGGCGATCGTCTTGTAGGATGCATACAATTTCCAGGTGCTTTGCTTGAATTCCGATACTTACTTTGCCTTTGAATTTTGGTTGATCTTGGGTTGTCTGAGATAGCATGAGAAGCATGGTTAGCACTTCAATGAATTAACTGAATTTGCTGCTAATGGTGGATTTCTCATAGCTACTTCTTTTGAAGACATTTATGAACATATAAGTATAGACTTTTGCAGCTTTTCTTTCGAAGTTCTCGATCAGAAAGATTGACTCATTCTTTACTTAATGCATGAGACCAGACAGTCACTAGTTTGTTCAAAATACCAAAGATCTGCTCTTCTGTTGGATCAATGAGTTGGGAATTATACCACTTTCGGTTTAAAGTTGGACTAGAAGCTGTTGAGATGCAGAGGCTTCTTCAAGATCTGCCATCATAGAAAATGTTGAGTATTTGGTGGAGAAAGTGCTGCATAAATTTGTTTTGTTACTGAGAGTGAAAGATCTGATAGGTTCTTCTGGCTTATTCTTATATACATGCAAGACTTGTCTAATGTGCTAATATAAGTCTTTTACTGTTCTTATCTGAACAGTTCTTATATGAGTGGGCTGGCCTGCAGCTGGATTGCTTGTAAACAGATAGACCTCTGATTCACCTGTCTGTTGCTGAAAGGGAGCTGATTGTAGCAGTGTTTAGGGAAGAGAAGTTACTGGCCAGGCAGCTGACAGAGCTACTGATAACCAAAGGTTGCCTATTTGAAGAAAAGTGTCTGTAATGAATTTGGGGAAGGAGACTATTAAGGAAAGAAAACAAAAGTAGAGGGAAAATTCAAGTCCTGTGTTAAGAGTCAGTGTCAACATGTGTCCTTGGGAAGAGCGGATGATTACAGGCAAATGGGGCTGCATGGAAAAGCAAACCCGAAAGGTAAAAAAAGAAAGCAGTGAACTTGGAAGATTGGGGAAAGTGTCAAAGAAGAGAGTGGGTTTAGGAGTGCTTGCAGGAAAAAGGCAGAGTGACAGTAGGAAAGTGTTAAAAAGACTTTGAAAATGCTACCAAGTGCTGGCCCGAGAAAATACTAGCCTAATGCTGAAGATTTCACTTAAAGAATTGCATTAGCAGTAAAAATGGAAAAAGGGTCTAATTCAGAATTGTTATCGAAGCAAGCTGTCAGTGTCCCAGAATCTGTGCATGGGAGAGATGAGAGTGAAGTCATCCTTCAAGAAATCTCCTAGTATTTTAATGCACTTTTTAGGAGTTGTATTTAATCTCCTGTAGTCAAATGATGGCTCTATACCAAGTACTTCACTTCCAGTGCACTCATTGCAGACTGTTGCATCAAAGAAGCCATTATCTGGGATAAAACATGGTAGGTCATCTGTGCATGTAGACTTTCACAGCCCTTGAAAGGGTTTTATTTGTGGCTGAAAGCATGGAAAGAATTTTAAATGAGTAATAATGCTCAAGAGTGAGTTTGTCAGGAATTCTAGGTTAGGCTCCTTGTCTTTGAAAGCTTTACTGAGTAATGGTCAGGGCCAACTCCTAAATGAATTTACTTTATGCTCATTTCAGTATTGAAAGAATATATGACTTAACCTCTTATCTTTTTTCTTTCTTTCTTTTTTTTTTTTTAACTTTAAGAACTCTTGAGTTCTCCGAAGGTGTGGTTTTTTTTCCTGATAACTTCTCTGAGATGAACTTCTGAATAAAAAAAACACATTCCTGTTTGAAAGATGAAATAAGGATTTAACTTGTTACATTCTCTTTCTTAAATGTTAACATTCAGATTTATCCAAAATTCCTTCTCATGTACTCAGTGCCACTTGATACAGTCATTTCTTTATTAACTTCAATTAACTTCAAATCCTCCTTTTCTAACAATATTTGCTAAAAAAGACACAAGTTAAATGTAATAAATAGAAAAGTCTTATTACCTTTAGAAGTTGCTGCTTTTCATCAGTAAAAAGGATAGAAGCTGCTTAGTTTGAAGAGGATTTGGTATTACTTCAGTAGTTCAACTCTTCTGTGGATTTAGGTGGTGCAGGTTATGCATATGTACTACTACTATAGCAAGAAGTGCAGGGTGGGGAGTCTGTGCTTCAGAGAGCTGCATTGTAGTTGCATGCCATGGTAAAATCAGTGCCTTAATCTTGGGCAACTTGAATAAAGAGGCCAGAAGTTCAGACAAAAAGGTCCCTCTTTAGCTAGTTTCACTTTCAAACTTGCATAATAAAATAAAAGGATCCTTTAAGATCTGGAGATCTGGATCATTATACTTACCTCTGATTTTTTTTATTGKTTTTTTTAATGGTGATGGATCAAAGTTTGCCAGCTCCATTAAGTTTATGTGTGCTTTAACCTTCTAGTTTTCTACCTGCAGAAACACGATGTGATGCACTATTTGAATTCCCATGTAGTTTTCCCCCATTCTCCCCCCCCCCCCCCCCCCGCCATCCCAAGCTTATTAGTTGAATCAGTCTTTTCTGGACCATGATCTTACAGGTTGTTATAAAAAATCTTCAAGTTCAATAACTCACTGTCAAAGGAAAATCTTCAGCAGTAGATCATTTGCTGAGAAGAGACTTAAATTCTAACTCTGAAACTTAAACCACCCTCTCTGATGATGTCAGAAATGCTAGAAAAATGTAAGAAAGTTTCATAACAGGTGAACAACAAAGCTGTAAATCTCAGCTCAAGCTGTCTGTTACAGATGCACTTTTTAAATAGCAGAAGAACCTGGACCAGATGAGGAAGTGTAATTCTTAGAATGAAGAAATCCCCAATTTGAGTCTTGAATTCTATGCCATCAAAAACTGATAAGAATGCCTGTTCCTACGAGCATCTACATTTCTTTGAAGATAGCTGTTCATATAAGGACTACAGAAACTTTTTTAATTGCATGTTTTATTATGAGGGGAAAAGCATGTTGCATAAATTCAGGAACAGCTGTCTCGGGCACCCTCCTAGATGGCACTGCTGGAAAAAGGCTACTGTTCTCAGCTGTCTGCTTCTTCCTCTGATCTACTAACAGCATAGTTTGTTGTGGACAAAATCACACTGGCAGGTAGCATACAGCTAAATAGAAGTCACTTTTTTGACGGATACAGCTCTTTCAAAAAAGGAAAGCTACACATGGCACAAACACAGCAAGTTGGTTAGGTTTGGCTCTTCTGGTGTGATTAACATGGTCAATTAAAAATGATTCACTCAGCAGAACTCATGTTACTATTTTTTTTGAGTCAGTTGCACAATATACGTGTGAATGTGGGAAGAATTGAGTGCCCATATTCAGAATGGGATACTACATTGGTTATTGATTTCAGGAACCTAACTGTTTGAGACCCCATTTGCTGTATTCCTGTGTTGGCAACTAGTGTGTTTTCCAGCTTTGTGGGAAGAGGATAATGAAGCATAAAGTAACTCAGAGTGAGGGAAGCTGCCATAAAGAATTGATGGTACACCTTTTGGTGTTGTTTATGGATGCTTGTCATATGGCAAACAGAAAGCCAGAGTTCTCTAGAATAAATGTTTTGATTTAATACTGTGTGTTTCCTGCTTTGGACTCTAGATTTTTCAGAATACCTCATTGTTAAAATACAAATATGCATGCATGTGTATATTTATTCCAAGCTTCATGCTGTTCCTTTGCAAACTTTTCTCTAGCTTGCAAGTTGGATGTGAACACTGTGCCCATGACTTATATCTTAATCAGAAAACTCTGCTTTATTTTTATTGATTTTCTTTAAATTTTATTTTTTAGGATTATCTTCCATCACAGCAAGATATTCTGCTGGCACGAAGACCTACAAAAGGGATTCATGAGTACAATTTTGAAATAAAAAATGTTCCTTTCAAAATGGTTGATGTAGGTGGCCAAAGGTCAGAACGGAAACGATGGTTTGAATGCTTCGACAGTGTCACATCAATACTCTTCCTTGTTTCCTCAAGTGAATTTGACCAAGTGCTTATGGAGGATCGGCAAACAAATCGCCTTACAGAGTCTCTGAACATTTTTGAAACAATAGTCAATAACCGGGTTTTCAGCAACGTCTCCATCATTCTCTTCTTAAATAAGACAGACTTGCTTGAGGAAAAAGTACAAAAAGTGAGCATCAAAGACTATTTTCCAGAGTTCGAAGGGGATCCCCACTGCTTAACAGATGTCCAAAAATTCCTAGTGGATTGTTTTCGTACCAAACGCCGGGACCAGCAGCAGAAGCCCCTCTACCACCACTTCACCACTGCTATTAACACAGAAAATATCCGGCTAGTTTTCCGTGATGTCAAGGATACTATCCTTCATGATAACCTCAAGCAGCTTATGCTACAGTGATGTGCAAAAAGACATTTTTATTTGAATAACTTTGTGTTGTTTTTAACTAGAAGTTTACAGCAGGAGTAGAGAAATCCAGATCCTGTCAGACTTCTTGATATCTGGCTAAAAGCTGCTGCTGAACACATTTTTGCCAACTTCTGCCAAAATTCAGGCTTAATCTCTTCCAGTGTAGCTTCAAGTTGACTCAAGTTGTTGTTTTATAGCAGACCTGTGTCTAAGTTACCTGTAAAGTGATTAAATTTGATATTTTAAGAACATGTATGCTAAAAAAAAAAAAAAAAAAAAAAACACACACACCAAACTAGAAAACTCATTCCACTCTCAGAATCCTAATTCCAGACTTCGGTGAAATTGTTGCAATTGTTAGATTTTGGCAGTAATTAAAAAAAAAAAAAGAAACTTTTCACATCTAATTTCATAAAGAAGACTGTGATTCCGTAGCTGACTTATGCTTTCTCAGGTCTTTTGTTGGTTAGAAATTCCATAAATCCCTTGCTGGAATCATCTGTTTGAAGCTAGGATACCTGGTGTAATGTACTTGCTATTTAAATATAAACTTTGCATAGGTTTTGATTAGGACATGGTTTAAAAATACTTTGGGAACTTCAGACATATCTGGCAGGAAGTACTAATGCAGGCAAAAGTCTAATGACTAGGAATTAGTAAATGGCACATCACACTCTTTCACTCTATTGCATTTTTAAGTACTCTACATCTTAGAGCCATGACAAAGCACAGAGCACTATGATACAGTTCTCTTGAAATTCTGATGTGGGAAGAGGGAACAAGCTAAACTTGTATTTCTTATTTCCACTAACCAGATGTTACATGTAGGTACCTTACTTGTTCTTGAAGTGCTTTAATATATCACTGTGGGGGTTTTTTGTTTTGTTTTTGCTTTCTTTGTAACTTAATACAATGTGCCTATTCTTTATCAGTAAGCATTTGGTGATGGATAGAAGTACTTGCAAACCTAAGTGCCTCTTTGTGTTCTGTCCTCCTACAGTATTTTCAGTGGCCTTATGTGAGCATGTGTGTTCCCAGCAGAGGCCTTGTGTAGCTACCACCACTGAGATGAATGTTTTTGGAGAAAAAAAAAAAAAGTCACAGCAGAATATGCTTCAAGTGACAAAATTCTCTCAGACTTTCCAGTTAGGTCTAGAAATCCTAAGTGTACTTGAGCCAAATATGTTGCACAGCATACTGTAGAGTACTGCTTGTGACTAATAATATTTTACCAAAAGTTCCATTGCAGTTTTTTTCCTCCTCTCCCCTTTTTAGGGCAGAAGGGCTTTAATCACTGTGTGACAAAAAATACTCTTTAAACAGATATACACCACACAGAGTACTACTAAGTAARAGTAAGCTTACCAACTTGCATTTTAAAAAGTAGTGCTGCTACCAGGTTTGCTCCAGACTGAAGTTCCATTAGGCTGTTCTGCTTGCCATTTTGCTCCATGAAAATGGCCAATTCCTGTGGATGATGATGCTGGCCATATTTTCTTAAATGGGTTTTTATAATACATATGTGGCAAGGAGTGTGACATAATATTAAAACTGCTTTGAGCAGTATCTCTGCAAGTGTGATAATGTTGCTAGAACATGGGAAAGCTGCCTGTTTTCTGAACTTAGCCTTTTATTTACTGTGATTGTAAGTTATGTTAACATCTCTGTACCTCATTCCCCTTTCAGTAGAAGGGGAATAGTGTATGTGTACTTTAGTTAAGTGCTTTGAAATACCTTTGTTTTTTGATATTGTCCAATGCATAGTCAAAGGTTTTAAACGTTAATGCATGATTTGTGTGGTGAGGCGCTGTTTCTGGGAGGAAAGAATTCTGGAAAGAGCCTGGGAGAAGTCATAGTGCATAATCTTCTAAACATAAAGTCTGGATGCAGCAAGGATGTCAGAGGGTTAGTATGATCTTCGGATGGGGATATTTCATGTAGATTTTACCTCCTTATTAGGCAAGGGTATGATTACTTTTGGTTTGATGTCTTCAGTTCCTGTATGAGCAATTGAAGAAGGATGACTGACTACAGATATCAAGAGATTAATGAGGATTTATAAAAGATTGGACAGCATGCCTGTAGTGGAGGTTAAAAAGTTCTCTTGTTTATTACTGCTTTGAAGAAAGATTACGGGTTGATTTGGTTGAGCTATAAATGTTAGGTCAGCAGGCAACAAACCTTTGTCTAATAGCCTCAAAAGTGTATGACAAAGTCCACTGTCTGGCAGTTGAACAAATCCACACCCTTTTAGAGATGACAACTAACCGTTGGAACAAATCAGTGAGAGTAGTACTAGGCTATTTTTCTATTGCTGACGGTTGTTTGAACAAGTTCCTTATAAAGGAGACTGTCTGCTCTGTGTAAAATAAGAATTAATTCGGAGAGGGTTTCTTGTATGTGTTTGGCAGGATGGCAGACCAGTGATTAAAAAGAAGACTTGAGACTGGATATTGGATGATATGAAGATTATGAAGAATATGCCTGTCTAAACAAATTTATTTATGTAAAATGCCATTTTTTTTTACGTGAAGAGACCTGATAATTTGCTCAAGATCCTCAAAACTGATCTCATTCTAAGGATGTTGTCAGTATTCCCAAGGTGCTGGACATTCCTGACATGAGCTAAAGTCAATAATGTATTCAACAGGCTTTTCCCCAAACCAAGATCTC
>NW_028186258.1:6363255-6374236 GCF_003343005.1 Rhea americana
AAAAAAAAAATTAAAAGAAAACACAAAAACCTGTTTTTAATAAGTGCAGGTTGCTTTCCCTGTGAATGCTGGGGCCTGCAGCTAGCAAGGTGGAACCAGCAGCTGTGGGTCAATYGTGACAAAGTAGGTCCTGGTACGTAAGTACTTGAATCTCAGGCAGAAATGAATGAGTTCAATGAAATCACTGAGTCAAATCACTTGTCCACTCCCACTTCTTTAAAAGGATGAGGGAACTAACCTTGATGTAGCTGTTTACAGGGCTCCCCTGTTAACAATATCCTGGCTAAACAAGCTGAAGCAACATTGGGCTTTCCACCTTCAAGCTTACTGCTTGTCAGCTACCTTGAAAAGGGGCACATCATGTACTGTTGTCGTTACAGATTTGTTTCTAGATATTATTCCTTTATGGCAGAATATAATTTTGCTACAAGAGGTGAAGACTTTGACGTTGTTGAACAGACTCATTTATTTACTTCAGGATACAAATCAGTTGTAACTAGTTGGTAAGTGTGAAGCTTGTTAGCGTAAACCAGACTGCGGTGCAAGGTCAGGATATCTAGTAAAGATGGAAGAGCCAGAAGATTCCCAAAACTTTTAGTTTAAAACTAAAACTAGAGAACAGGGGACAGAAGCTTATTAAAAAGATCACTGGTGAATGACTGTATCAAGATTTACCACTGTCTTGTACAGTCTGCCTGTACTTGAAGGTGAAATAAGTGTTTTAGCAAATGTTTTTCTGCAGCAGTATGTTAAACTTAGTTGTTTGACATCAGAAAACTGTGCCTGTTCAAAAGGGCTTAAATTTTTTTTTGGTCTGTTGTATGTGGGAGCTTAAGYCATCAGTTGTGTAAAACTTAAGCTTTCTTTTAGACTACATGCTCCTTTAAAAAAAAAAAAAGAAGAAATAATAACAGCAGGTGGTTCATTGATCTCAAAGGCTGTATATTTACACTTGTTTGTCTAGGGAGTTGCCTGGCCGAGGGGTCGTTCCAAGCTTCGTGACACTTGGCCACTAGTATTAGTGATGAGTTTCAGGTCGCTTGCTCAAACTGCATCTGATCAGCGTTTTCTATTGCGCCACGGATTTGTCTGAGGTTTCTTTTTATTTTTTTATTTTTAATTTAAAAACAGGAACACAGTACTAAGGGAGGTTATGGTCTCGTGTTTAGGAGTACTTAAAGACTGAGAATCATGCRTGTTTAACATGTGCATTGCTGGTTGAAGACTTCTCTAGGCATTTCTCTTTAACAGTGATTGCTGAAGATTCATTTTCCAACAATAACATTTCCTGYTTCAAAATGATCAGAAGGTTTCATGCCATACTGAGTTGTTCACAAGTCAGCTTTACAGGTTTTGCTTATTTGATGGTACCATTAACATATCTTGTATGTTTTTTTTAATTACACAACATTGCAATACAGTGCCATTTTGAAATTTCTTTGCATTGTACTTGAAAATAAATTGAATTGCAGACTATTTAAAACTGCTTTCCTGCGCTTTCAGTAGCAGTGAGAGCTTACCTTATGTGAAGCCTTTATGTAAAAATATATTTTGTAACAACCTCATAGATCTTTAACAAAACCAAGATTTGTATTAGCTTTGTATAAATGTTTGTGGCTTACAATTTTATATGTTTAACTTTTTATAAACTTTCCAGGGACTACTTTTTATTGTAAATTTTTTTTCCTTGCTTTAGTTTAAGATTGGCAATAAATTATTTCTAAAGGAGGTTGTAGAAGAAAAATCATCACTTCCTTTTTATAAAATGGTTAAATTGATTTAATAGTTTAAAGCCTCTTACATTTGCTTGTACATTGCTCTGTACATACTCTGCAAAACTGTTGCCTTTCAGCTATTAATATTTGCCTTATGTACAAAAATTACTGACGATGAATAAACATATACAGTCTCATTGGTATTATGAAATTATTTTTCAAATTAATATTTAAATATGCGAAGGAAGTCAGCTAACTCTTTTGTTGGTTTACTAAAGCTATACTTTGTTTTAAACAAAATATATATAAGAAAACTCAGGCCACTGGTCTCAAGCAAGCTCCATGCTAAAAGGTCTCATGGAGATTCTTATGTTCACCCTGATTTGTTTTGATTTTGTTTCTTCCAGTTGAGAGGCAAAGTGAAATTGCTGAAGTTGCGTTTGAAGTTGCAGTTTAGTCCTCAATATTTAAAATATTGATGGCACTTCTGTTTGTGTTCTGGCATAAGTGGCAAACCTCTGTATAAATTATGCATCTCAGTATTGCAGAACTGGATTTTATGTAGCTGTACTCTGAGTAAGCCAGCTTCTGCTTCCTCTAGAAATGGATCACAGGCTGTTTTGCAGCTAACTGCAACGTGAAGTAATGTTTTGCAGAAAAACATTGATTTCTCCTTGCTAGTTCTTATAGGCTTGAGATGMATGCTTTATTTTCGAGAATGAGACTCAAATTTACATTGCATGTTGTGGGCCCTTAATTTCTGAAAATAGTATATGTAGTAATGCTTATTTGCATAGCTAATTCTCAATACTTGTTGTGATAATCCTAATAGATAAACTGTAAAAATCTCAGGCTAAACTAATCTTTGTAGAGCAACAGGAACTTACATTCACTGTCTCACTCTGCATTGTGAAGAGCTGACTTTAGTATGGAAAAGGAGACAGCTCACTGAAATTATGAGTTAACTTGTCAAATGGCCTGAAGCCTTTCTCTAGTTTGCAATACARTTTTAATTTTGGGTCTTGCATGTTCTGAATGGAGTTGTTCTGGAAGGATTTTATCATTTGACCTTTTTTCCCCACACTGAAAGAAGAATTGCATTAAATGAACACCATTACTGATGTTGCTCTGACTTAGGAAACCAAAACTGAGTTTTTTTAAAAACTTTTTTTTTTCTCTTAAGGATCTGACTTTCCCAAGATGCAGTCAGCCACCTGAGGAATAAAAATGGACAACATCTGTGACTCGTAATRGCAAACCATCTTGTTAAGCCCAGTGTGACAAGGCTCATCTAGACTTCTTGCTAAGATCATCTTAAATAAGGCTGCCTGTAAGAACAGCTTTTCTTTCTCGTGTGGGAGGGCCTCAGCCTGAGGCTGTCTTTTAGAGACATATTGGTCACATAAAATGACTTTTTTTCTTTTTGAAATAAGTATGCCCTCTGTGTTCTCAGATAAGATCTGGCACATCCTAGTAATGTACTAGGCTGGAAGAGGTTGGGGAGAGCCAAAGAAGGTGCAGGGAAGAATTGTGTTACTGGATTAACGTGAGCAATTGAAAGTTTCTTCACTTTCATAAAACTCTTTAACAAAATACCAAATGGCACGTACTACCAAGTGTAGKTTGGGTTTTCGAGCCTCTTCCTTCCTGTTAAAGTAATCCGGTGATTGCACAATAACCGACATCAGGGACCGAGAGGTGAGCGAAGCTGTGCGGAGAAGGGAGCCAGCGGGGCGCCGGCCCCAGGGCCCCGCTCCCGGAGGAGAGGGGGCTCCGCTGGTCGGATCCGCCGGGGGGCAGAGCGGCTCGGGGGGCGGCGTGGGAACGGGACAGGAGTCTGCTCTGGCACAGGCCCTGCTGGGTTTTCATCCCTGAAACTGGTAATGGCATCAGGTTACTTTTGGCCAGTCCATCTAATGCACGGCTTTAGTTGCGTTTTCCGTACAAGCTGAGAYGTTTTTGATGTGTTAAATGTGGATTGCTAAATGAAATTAATAAGAAGGCGGCACATAGGTGGAGTCCTAAAAGGTTCTGCAATAGTGTTTTATTTTTGCCTTATTTTAGGTAGCATTGGATTCCTTCTAATTTCTCTACTTCCTTTTGTTGTGTTTTTATGCACACTTAAAAATGAGAGGCAGAGCTTTTGTTTCTGCTAGAGTGCAGTTCCCAAGAGGAGCAGTTTTCTGGACTGCCGTAGTGTGCGATTCTTGTTCGCTGTYGCTCCTCAAGCTCCTGCAAGATCATGCAGCCAGTCCCACATGCTGTAAGCAAGCGGCAGATGACTCAGAATACAAGCTCAGCTGAGGACAGGAGCAGCGGTCCCGCGCACGCAGTCGGATGCAGTTACGGCCAGCCCACGGTGACTGATCACGCGGCAGAGGAAGTGGAGCAGCTTGATTTATAGCTGAGTGCCAGATCTAACAAACCYAAATTTGATGTAGGCTATTGCAAGCAGAGCTCTGCTTCAGTGCAGCTTCCAGCTGCTGGTGACTTTGTGCAAAGGTTAAAATTTCAAGTCTCTGTCCTCTCAATTACTGGCTGTAGCCAGCAAGGTCTCTGCATTTGCTGTTTCACAGGCAGGAAGAGCATTGGAAAATAAGGCTGGAACACATTTCTTAGCATKCCTAATAGATGGAAAAAAAAATCTCTCTTCTGTGGCTGGATAGTTCAAAACTTCATCTAGTACAACTTAAGTATGGTGATGCTGAGCAGCACAGACTGGTTTTGATTAATTTAGGACTTGGAAGGCAAGGAGGAGGTACAAGTATGTATCTAGCAGTATTGAATGTGAGTTTTCCCCTCTCCCTATTCCACTGTGTGCTATTACAGATCCTGTTTCTTGCAAGTGTGGAAGGTGATCACTGTCTTCCCAGGCCTCTTCCCATTGATAGATAGCAACGCTTACAGCCGAAATCCCTGCTTAATTTCTGTTTCTTTCTCTCTCCTGTCCGGTGCCCAGCCAAGCCTTTTATGTCTTAAATTCGCGTTACGTGCTCTGTGCTGTGTTCTCCATCTTAAATCGCCTGCAGCCTGAAAGACGGTCAACTTTTCTTACATAAAAGTAAGCACCCATTTTTCAGATTCAAAAGGGAAGTGGGTAGCAGGAAAAAAAGCAGTGGATACCATACATTTTTAACCCTGAAACTCCCCCACGTAGACTTATGCACTGATTAAATGACTGCTTTTATATCGAACCTGGGCCGTGCAAATGGTCTTTGTGAAATGACATCAACTTTGAATAATTTATCTCCAGCAGTTCACCACATCAGGCTGTTATGCCGGGAGCACTTCCACAACTAACGTGTGTGATGATCAGCTCCGACACGTAGCTCAGTGCTCTGAGCACTCGCAGGCTTTGGTTTGGAGGTGGTGGTGTAAGTTTTTGTGAAAAGAGAAGGTAAAATCTTTAAATGATACAGATCTTTTCTGTTGCAGCCCAGGCATAAAATTTAGCACTTTTTCCATGTGAGTTTGATTCTCTTACATTAATCCAAAATCTAATCTAGGGAATGGCTATGAGTTTGTGGCCATTTCCTGGTGGAGCCTCTGTTTTCCCTGAAGAAAAAGGAAACAAACAAACAAAAATCTTTAATGGAAGACAACAATTTCCAAGAGTTAATATTAGGATTTTTGCAGGGGATTTTGTTGAGCAAGCTGGCAGCAGTAAGAACCTTGTTACATCATGTCTGGCATTTGTTAAAAATTGTCTAGAATTAAGGGGGAAACTTCCTCTTTTGCTCGTACAGATGAACCAAGCAGACTGTCCTTCCCCTCTCTCCCCTCCCCTCCTCTTCCCCGCTTACAAAACCCCAGGAGAAAAAGGGATGTGATTCAGCCGGCGCAGAGCGAAGCGCCCGCGTCAGGCCTGCGCCCGTCAGGTGGCTGCAGGCTGGCCGAGAGCCCCGCCGTGCACGGGAAGTGCGTAAAGTGATGCTGCGGCCTGATTAGGGTGCTCGTGCTTGGAACAGCAGGCGTAAATCTGTGATTTTTAAGTTAGGACCTTTTAAAACCGCAGCCAAAAAAAGCTCAGAAATTCTGGTTCTATAAACCGCGTTGCTCCACGAGACTGGCTCAGACGGGAAAGGGAGYGCCATCCTGCAATGGCTTTTAGAGTTTCTCGGCCAAAGAAATGCTAGTTCTCCTTCCTTCTCTTCTGCTGCCTATAGTTTTCTGTGGGTTGCRTTAACGTTTTGTGCCTGCAGTAGGAAATTTGTCTGCTGCTCCCTCTCTCACCTCTGCGACAGTCAGGGAGAAATACCACTAAATATTTTCTTCAGGATGTGGCGAAGTCCTCAGACCCCCTCATTTCAAGCGAAATATTGCTGTGCATCGCGTTTGCTGGCGATAGATCAGCGTGCAGTAATCTCAGCCGGCTTTTCTGGGTGGCTGCCGCTGAACGTTGTAAATGCTCGAGTGYCCGCAGCAATCACCACGGATGTTTCTTTGTCACGTTAAAGCGCTAATTGACACTGCTGCAAGACTTCTTCCCGCGTGAGGGAGAGCTTGCTTGGATAAATACAGAGAGAGCGCTTAGAAATTTGATGCGGAAATTAATTGCCAAAAGTAGCTGCTCCTCAGGAGGCCGGCAAGCTGTATTCCCCGCTCTCYGCCGAAGCGGGGATGGCGGATGCGCGCAGCGGGAGGACGGCCAGCTCTCCGGCCGGAGCCGGGCTTCTCCGTGTCGGCCCCTTTGCTCGCCGCGAGACCGACGCGTGTGATCCGTGCCCGAGGCAGGAGAGCGCAGGAGGACAGCGGGGCCCAGCGCCTTTGCTTGCCGCCTCGGCCGCTTCCAGCGGCGGGGCAGGGAGGACCAGAAGCGACTTCGCCACCRAACTTCCAGACGCCTTAGGTGAAACGAGGTGACATCCCCCTCCACCTCTGTGCCTTATCTCCTGGTAAAGGCAACGTTGTACCTAGGCCCTGTAGAGCGCTTTGAGATCCCCGGAGGAAAGGAAAGGCCTGTTCCATCCTCTTGCTGAGGATTATTTTCGAGGCGGGTCCTCCACTACCTCTTCGTGGCAGGGTTTCACAGGTCTCATCTCCACGGTTGCTTTTGTAACAGTCACGTGCCTTTGCGAATAGATGGCTCCAGATCTTGGCGATGGTATGGGGAATGCCCACGTTTTACAGCTCCTTAGAAGCAAAAAAGCCCCCAACAACAACAAGCCCCCCAAAACAACAGGAGAAAGAAAACTCATTTAAATTCATGTTTCCTGAGCTGGAGCTCTTTGGATCACATCTTTCTGCGTCGTGGGCTATTTCCCCCCCACACACCTTCCCGTCAGACAGGATTTCAGTTTGTGCAGACACGGCAAGCCTAAATGTCACTCTGTCTCACGCAGCAAACCCAGACCGCCTGAGAAGAGCTCTTAACGCGATGCCTGTGGAAAATAGGCTRCAGCTGAAAATACTGAGAAAAGCGGCGTATCGGTAACGCACAGCTGCTTTGTTTGACAGGGACAGCAAGATCGCAAGATAATTTGCTGCTCGCAATTCTGGTCGAAGAAAACCGTCCCTGGAAGCGATGAGGGCAGAGAGGATCGGGAGCGCCAGAAAAACGTGAAACCTCTCTGCTTGCTTCTGCCAGAACCATCCGATCTGAGCACCCGGCTGGATTCCGGSAGCGTCTGAACGCTAAGTATAGCCGCCGTGCTAGCTCAGCGGCTTTGGGTAAAGCAGATAGCGTCCTGCTTCGGGACAGCCTCGCTGCAGGGACCGTCCCATGGAAAGGGGAGGCGTGCAATTAAACCCCTATCGCCCCGCCTGCCAGCGCGCCTTGCGAATCCTGGGATCCCTGGCTTTTAACTCGTCTGATTTACTGTCTCTTTGAAACGTTGGAGACGATGATAAAAACGTCAGGAAAAAAAAAATAGAGCGGCAGTGTATATATTTTAGAACCACAAGCAAAACTCTCCCTCTAGCTGAACACAGTATCTCCCAGCAAGCCYTACTAATGTTTGTAAAAGCTTTTAACACAAAAAACATCAAATGGGTTTTAAATATTAGCACTATGTTTGTTTTCTGTAAGAGCACCAAAGAACTGTCATGTATGTTGAGGAAATGCCACTTCTGGCAGCGGAAGAGGGAGGACACACCTGTAAGAACCGGTAAACCCAGGAATACCTTATGCTCTAGTGTTTTGCAGGAAAAAATCTCTCCCGATTGCGTGCACGTAGGCAGGCGGGACGCTGCAGCCTTCGAGCTCCGAGAGCGTGTTCCTAGTGCCGAGCCCGACGCTACGCTGCTTTCCCGCTGTTTTTGCAAGTTCTGCACAAGTTCTACTGCAGCACCTCTCGGAGGGCACAGCCGCAGGTCTCAGCGTACTGCCTTAAAGGAACTGAAGTGAAAGGAAACGACATCTGAGTTTTAGCGCCTTGCGTGCTAACCTGCCTGCAGCCAGCGCCGGCTCCGGCGCGCGCGGTGACTCGAGAGCCAGATTTTGCACAGAAGTAGCTGAAGGACGCAAATYGGAGTAAGCGGAGAACTGGTCTTAAGCCAGCACGTGTCGCACTAATTTCACGATGTCGGTAATAAACGTTGGGGTGGGTGCTGCACGTGGGTGAGCTCCGGCGAAGAGCCCCGAGGAGCTGCAGGGGAGGGAGGATCGGCCGCCTTTTGTGTATGGACACGTTTCTGCTGACCGGACGCTCTGAAACTTATTTTCGAAATAAGTGGAGTGCCTTGTAGACCGAAGGAGCACGTCTGCCTCCCGTAACGTAGGTAGCAACGTAGGTAGGGAGCYGCGAAGGGCGCCCAGCACGTCAACCGTAGCCCTCAAGTCGCAGCGTTAGACCACGCTGTCCCTCCGCCGCAGGAACCTGCCACGAGCTTGGGAAAGTTCACACCTCCTCTCGGGCCTTCGTGAGAAACGGGGGGTTTCCTGCAGATGCTGAAATTGCCCTGACTAGCGCGGCTTGTCCGAAGTCGGATTTTTGACTAATCAGAACCGATCGCTGATCAAAACGCTTGGGACAAAGACGTCCGCAAACGGCGCGGTTGCAGAGCCTGCTGCGATGGAGACCTCCTCCTCCTCCTCCTCCTCCTCCTCTTCCTCCGGCCGCGGCTCCCGCTCGGAGCCCGCCTCCCCCAGCATCGCCGCCGCAGCGACTAGCTCTCGGCGGCTCTCGCCGCTGGCTCCCAGCCCCAGCGGAGCGGAGCCCGCGGGACGCTGCCGTCCCCGGAGGCCGCGGCGGCCGGCACGGCTCCCCAGGGCGGGGAGAGCAAAGGAGTGGGAAAAGGCGGATTTCCCAGGACCAAAATACTCGCTTTTGTC
Organism: Rhea americana; assembly: GCF_003343005.1. Classification (NCBI taxonomy): domain Eukaryota; kingdom Metazoa; phylum Chordata; class Aves; order Rheiformes; family Rheidae; genus Rhea; species Rhea americana. The sequence goes on from NW_028186258.1 coordinate 6,372,244, forward strand.
CTTCGGGTAGTTCACGCGAGGATACCGCAGTTCCTAGTTTAATAAAAGGTAGTAATAYGTGCAGCACCTGGACTGGTGATGGTAAATCACCAAGTGTTTGCRTTATGTGGTGTTTTCCTGGTAGCTTTCACAACTTTTAAATTAACTGCACTTAAAATATGCTGATTCTCCTCTCTCTCACACACRTTTTAATGGAATAATTACAATCCTGCTGTAAATACATTCTGGGAAAGAAAACAAGTCAACAACAAATGCAACGTGCCAAATCCCAGTGCTCCTGTTTGCCTCTTGCTTGATCAGCTGGCTTGGAGACGGGCTGCGCCTCCTTCCCGAGCCGAAGGCGTAATCACGGCTGCGGGTCGTGGTTTTGTCCTGTTTTGACATACTTTTTTGCGCTACGGGTTGTGTTTGTGTGTTTTTAGCCTAACATATTGCATCGCTTTGAATGCGATGGCAATAGGCGATAGCCTTACTTTGTGGAAATAAAAATATACCCAGTGTTACAATAATTATCGCAAACATTGTCTGTATTGCTATTTTGAGGTGCATAATTTTGGACCACAATAATGTTGTCATCTATTTATTAATTAAGATAGTAAGTATTAGCGAAACGAAATATTGGAATTGCATGGGAATCGTAAAAGGTTACATGTATACTCATGACAGGTTATAAATGGCACATTGCAGAAAGTGCATGTGTTTTCTTCCTGAGAAATTGGTCAAAACTTGAAATTCATTAAAAAATGAAATAAATGTGAATACTGCAGTTCTGGGGAAAAGCTGTTATGTGAGTTGGTTGACTTAACTGCCTATAAGATACTCAATAATCTCGTGTCATTTTGGATTCTCGCATAGGTTTGTTCGGGGACTTGGAAGTTAGCACAGAAGATGATGTGAAATGCTTGAAGCACTACTGGGAAGCCCTCGACGATGGTCTGCCCGTAAGAGTTCTGCAGCCTGTTCCTGTTTCACATACAGCGTGTATTTGCCGAGTAAATGAAGGTACTTGCAACCTACAGACTCAGGCGGGTACGTAATGAAGAGAAAAGGGGCAGATTAGAAACTGACTGATGGCAGAAATATTGGACTGCAGGAAAACAAGACTCTAAATTTCCTGGGACGCTGTTAAGTATCGCTGATGGACGGAGAACTTCGGATTCCTCGTTAGCGGTTCGTCAGAACGGAGGTGTCCGATGAAAGACTGTTCCCAGGATCTTGTGCAGAGGAGCGTGGACGTGAGCACGGTTCAAAGCTCAGCGTCTCCCAGGTCCGAATCCCAGCTCCTGCAGCTGATTAGATTCTCTAATTTTCATTCATGTGAGTAGATCTTAGCAGCGGGGCCCCTCACAGTCTAAGAGTGGCGGCATCATGCTTCAAGAAGCAGCTGAAACATTCTGTTATGTTTATAAAATCTGTGCTCTGTGGGGCATTAGAGTCCAGTGAAACTAGTTAAACTTCCTAAATTAATAAAGAGGTCAGATAGGTGCTTTGCCTTCTGCTGAATATTATTTAACATTTATGTGCAAGCTTCGACAATAAAGATCAAACTCTTGTCAAGCTTGTTTAAGTTAAGACAAATTTTCCTTGGATACAGTAACAAAATATACTATTTGGTCACTCAGGATGGTGGTTTTTTGCTATGTGGTCTACAGGAATTTTGTTGAGCCCACTTAATATCCATAGGCCTAGGAAGACTTTTCTCTGCTTGTGGTCAACAATATATTCAAGCATCTGAATCTATTATTGCCCTTTCTGCTTCTGTAAAGTAATAAATATTTCAAGAATCTGTAAATTGAGGCTTGTTTGTCTGGAGGCCCAAATCTGCAAAAAGAATTTACACTTGAAAATCTCTGCTTGGGATGTTATTGTGTCTGAACGCTCAGACTGGCCAGCTCAGCAATGTACACTTCCTCATATGCAAAAATAATTTTATGTGTTCATAGTTTTTCTTTGTGCTTCTCAATTTGTCTCTTGAAAAGAGCCTTTTCACTGG
>NW_028186258.1:6375493-6387262 GCF_003343005.1 Rhea americana
CCGGCCGCCCTCGCCCCGCGCCCGCCCGCGTTTCGGCCGCCGCGGCCCGTGGCCCCGCTCGCTTTCTTGTCGCTCTTTTCTTTTTCCTGGTCTTCCTGCAGCCGTGCGAAGGTGCAGACTGGAGGAGCACAGAAGCTCAGGGTTTCCAAAGGAAACCGCGGTCTGCGGCGCGCAAGGAGGTGTCGGCGCTGCGCCGCGGTCGGTGCCGAGCGCGTCTGTGCGTGGCGGGGCGGGAGCCCCTGGCTCAGCMGGGCGAAGCGTGTCCGAAAAGCGCGTAGCACGCCCGGAAAAGCTCCCGGTTTTGGAGAGCTGCTCCCCAGCGTTGCCTGTAACGCTCTTGCCCGCGGCAGAGCTCGGGGTCTGRGACGCCGTACGCAGCTGCAGAAGACCGCGCTTTTAATTCCTTATTTTTGGCAAGGTGCTGATGGCAGGAGCGCAGGAGAGCGCCGGCGTTTCTGGGCGAACGCAGCAGCTACCACCRAACGGCTGTTTTTCCGGGCGCGAGGCCGGTCGCGCTTAAGAGTTTGCCCGAAGACGAGGAAAGTTTCTTTTCCTAGTTCCCGATCTTTCGGAAAGCAGCTTCGCAGATTTAATTGGTGCRTCGTGTGACGGGTTCAATTTCCCGTGGCAGGGAGTTAATTGCCGCTCCCGGGATTTGGTTGGGCTCCCTTTCCCCCTTACGTGGCGGGATGCTTCCTCCTCCTCCCGGCCGGCGGCCCCCGATGCGGCTGAGGGGTGAGAGTTCCCGCCGCGTGCAATTTTCGGGATTAATTTTTGCTCTCCGCTCCCTTGCTGACTCCTGCCCGCTGGCAGCAATTAACCTGCTGTAAAGTTGATGAGTTACCTGCTCTTCTGGCAACGAAAAGCRTGCGTACCAACGTGCGTGTATCTATGTATTTTTAAGTACGGTTTTGAAGTAACCACTTAAAAATACATTCTGATATTTATATCAGYTATTTCCTCACCTATTAAAAGGGGAATTTGACATAAATCTGCAGCTCGTGGCTGGTTAGCTGACCAGTTTGGCCCACTCTTGTGCACCGGAGGTGGCGAGGAGAAGTCCAGCCTGGAGGCCTGGCTGCAGGACTGGGGTCTAGGCTGAGAAGTGCAGTCCAGGAAACGCTTTTAAATACACGTGTAAATTCAGACGCAAGCCCACGTCCCTGTGCCCTGGGCAGGACCAGAGAAACGGGTGTCATCTCGGGGTTTTGGAAGAGCCACGCCGCTCCCCGTGTTCGGTTCAGCCCTSCTTTCCTCATGGTTTTGAAGTTAGGTATGTGTTTGAAAAGAAAAAAGGAAAAACCCACTGTGGTTGCAATTTTTGYCTCAATATTGTGCAAAATGCAATGAATAAAAAGCTTGGGAGGTGTCAAGATACCACTGCAGATCTGGAAAGGGCAGGGGTATCTCAATGAAAATATTTTACCGGTTAAAGTTGGAATGTATTTTTGCACWTAAGTGCTCGGGCCATCGGTTGCCCGGGGGTTTGCTCTGGCTGGGGCTCGGGGCGGGGGGGACCCCAGGTTCTCCTGATTGCAATATTGAAAGAAGCTGTGAAGGGCTCYGAACTCCTCACCGGCAGAGGCAGAAGAAAAATAGCCAGGAAAAGGGAGAAGAAACAGGCAAAACCCTTCTGTTTTGGCCTGCACCCCGTTCCTCTCCAGGTACGGTTCACGTGTCGGGGCCGGCGGAGGGTGAAGTCGAAAAAGGCGTTCGCGGCATCCCTGAAAGCTGGGGCAAACAGGCAGCGAAGGGAGCTGTCGTCCTGTTGGCCTTCTCCTCGTAACGCCTGCGTGTAATTAGTGTTTTTGGTTMTGCTTGTGGCTCCCGGGACAAAGCGGTGACTTGGGGGCCGTCGTTACCGAGGCAGAGCTGCGCGCGCTGGCCAAGCCGCTTGCGAGCGACGTTTTACCACAAATGGTTGAGCTTGACAACTGCCGCGGGAAGGGGGGGGTTATCCTGGATTTATTAGGTGACTTACTGCAGTTTGCAAAAAAAAAAAAAAAAAAAAAAAAAAAAGTGCTAGCACAGCCCTAAATTTGCATCTCCTGCAAGTAAAAGTCTTAATTAATGAAACTGGAGAGGGGAGAACTGTCCGTATTCTTCTGCCAGGAACCCCAGAGGTCACCTGGATCCGCAGGAGGCACACGCGTTTCGGCTGAAAATAGGGGTTTTCCAATTGGTTGCATCTCTGAACGCCCGGGAGCCTTTCCCAGGCCTCCCGCAGCCGCGCTACGCTAGAGGGAACTATTCCCTCTCCGGCCAGGAGCTGAACGCAGCCCAGACCTGCGATCTTCAGTTTCTTTAGGTCTGCACTTAAAGGTGAAGGTCTCTCAGTGGTGCCCGGCCACGGTGGATATTCTGTGCAGAACTTCACTAACCGACAGGAGAACGCTTGTTGTCAACGTGGTGTTTCAGTAAAAACGCGGGGTTCTGTCTCTGGATGCTAGTAAGCTGACGTAAGTGCAAAATAATTACCCTGGAAAATAATGTATTCTTTAGGTCAGTCTTTGAACAAAGCCAAAAGTTAAGGGAATGTGTTTCTAAAGTGGTGCTCTGAGAAATCATAAAGATGATCTTTAAAGAGGGAGAAAAATTGCTTTTTGTCCTTGCATCGTTGTAAAAATTCAGGTCATGTTTACTATGGGCAGCTGGAAAATGATGATCTCAGATACTAACAAGGAACATCTGAAAGGAATCATTAAAACACTTGTGCTGTTTTGTAAGCACCTACTTAACTTTTTTTTGCAAAAATAGTTTAGCTATTTTTAAAGATTCATTGTCCTTTAAGTGTGCGACTCTAGCTAGTCTGAAGTGAGTGAGAAAGAACATGAGGTTGCTCTTCCTTTTCATTTCAAAGGGAAAAAATATTTAAAAAGAAGCCCTCCCCCTAGAACCCTATATAGCCTCYTTTCTGCCTTGGAAAGGATAGAGACCTGTGAGGTTTGAGGTCTTTTTTTATTTCTTTTGGTCCTTCTGCAAGCTGCCCTTATGCCTTCCTTTCCATTTGGCTGGCATTGGCCTCAGTGGAGAAATACCACAGCTTGCAGAAGCAAGGATTTATTTTGCATTGTCCTCTTATTTACTGGTACAAAGTAGATATACAATGTTACTAAATTTTTTTTTTAAAAGTGTTTTTTTATCCTATTTTGTTCTGGTATTAGTGCTTCCATATTAGGGTAACAGAGAATTGGTCCCAGGAGGTCATGAGCAATTAACTGAAACCAGGTGGGAAAAATTACTCACAAATTGTTTGTGTGCAGGGAGACATCAGATAGTGTTATGGCTTTATGTGCTTTTACTTAGGTGAACAGTGTGGAGTCTTTGTAATGTTGGTTTTCTTGTTTTCCAAGGAAGCTGTTGCAAATAATGTTTGCTCAGTGCTGTAATTGAGCCAGAGTCAAATTTGGAGGCAGATTAGCTTCCTGGGAATTTGGTATTTGCATTAAGTCTGGTGTGCTTGCATGTGTGATCACCTCTGTTCTAGGGCTTTTGCAACTGGAATGAAAACAAGCTGCAATTAATATGTATCGTTGGCATGATGTTTCCTTCAACAAGTAGTTAATTTGCAGATCTCATACATGCGTTAAGTTGGTATTTGGAACTAAGTAGCAGAACAGTATCGCCCCTCGCAGGGCTCTGTGATGCCGGGGTCACAGATGAAGGGACGGACGTGTTCCAGCTGGGGTAAGAAGTAAGGTTTTGAGGAAGAGAAAAATGCCATTTAGTGTGAGCGTTTGCTGCTATTTATTAGTAGTTTGATTTCTGATATGTGAGCTGCCTGGCCTGGCCTGGAGGGAGCACGCTGCAATTCAGAGACGATAAAATAATTACGGGACTGCTGGCTTCTTGAAGACGTGAAGATAAAGTTCCCAAGCACCAGCCATTCAGCTACCACTCGGGAGAGGGAAMAGGCTGGTTATAATCAGGCCTCGGGGTCGGCACTAAGCGATCCGCCAGCTTCCAAGCCAGTGTTGTAAAAGAAGGTGGGATGGTCCAATCCGCAGGGTAAGCACGGCGGAGCCTGCGGGAACACCCCGGGACAGCCTGGACAGAGCCCTTCCCCGGGAGAGAAGGAAAGGAGTACGTTCGTTTTCTTAAAAGGAAAAAAAGGAGGAAAAGACGGGAAAAAAAAAAGAGAAGGTTTATTGCAAAACTCAGTGTTTTCATCGTGTTTCCAGAGTCYGCTGGGTACATTACAAACAGACCGGTGAATCCCCCTTGAACGCGTCGAAGCCTGCCTGCGGGTCTCCGAGCCCGCACGCGCGCTCGCCCGCTCGCGCCGCTGCGGCAGCCGCACCGCCAGAAACAGGGACGTGACAAACACGTTACTCGATCTGTATTGGAAAGCGTTATTTAAAAAAAAAAAAAAAAAAAGAAGCTCCAGCAGAGCCTGGTAAACGTGCAGAGCAGGGAGCTTTCACGCACACGCACTGAACCTGCAGGCCTCCTTCCACTTCTAAGCAGAGCTGTAATAGCAAAGTGCTGTAGTGAGGTCTCGTATTACAAAGACTTCAATAATTTTACAATTATATTCTACAGAACATTTACCAAAAACGCTTGAAGTATCATAAATTAACAATAAATAAAAGTACACTTTAACGCAACACGGTATTTGTTCATCTACTCGCCGACTCACAAAGCTCCGGTGCGCGGCAAGGGCTCTTCCAGCCGCCGGCGCGACGTGGCGAGTTCTGCTGTGCGAGCTAAAGTGCTGAGGCGTATGAAGGACACCGAACGGCAGCGTGGTCACAACGGGTCGCAGGCAGTGACGATGAAGTGCTCGAGCCACTTTGTTGCAAGAGTGCCTGTTACTTTTTGGACATCTAAGACAACTAGAAAAACAAATCAAGCACCTTCCCAAAGAGGAGGGGGGTTTTGTTTTTTTTTTAACAGATTGTCCTACATTTCTATGGCTGGTAAAATACACAGACATGTCAGTGTAGCAGTTAATGCATGATGCCACTTCCACTTAAATACATTTTTTTTCCCAAAGCATGTGTTCTTTGAACCTAAACAGACTTTTTATTTGTCCCCCTGAGTTGCCTAGAGGCATGAAGATGCATATAGGTGGGGTAAGCAAGCTTGTGTCACTGGGAGGAGGCATCGCTCCAATTAAGACTAAATGAACCGCCAGTACGTTGTCTTTTGTAATTTGCTTTACGCGCTATCAGGTGAAAATGCACACAGGGTCCAGTTCGTTTCTCCCTGGCCTCAGCAGCCAAAAGCCTCTCGCTGCCTTTGCCGGGATTTGGGGAGGCGGAGAAGGGACGGGGGCTGCGAGGGGCGGCGCGAGGATGCTCCAGGCAGACCCCCGCCGCCCAGCTGGCGGGCAGCGGGGTTTTGCACGTTCGTTCAGCAACGCAGCCAAGATTTACTTGCGCCCCTGTAAGCGAGAGTCTGGGCTACGGTTAGATATTAAGACATACGGGGCCAAGTCTGGGCTGCATAGTGTTCTGGTTACAGCACTTCAGCTGGGTCCAAATATACCGGCTGAGGCCTTATGAAGAGAGATGCTTTATCTGTAGTTTGGGGTTTTTTTTTTTTAAGAAAAATCTCTTTCTTCTTTTTTAAAGAGTAATTGGGTTATTTAAGACCTACATATTAAAAACAGCTACACTCTATGCTGTAAAAATAAAAGTTTCCCAACAATTTCACAAGCTAGCAATACAAGATAGGCATTGAAAGGATTGGTGGAAAGATAGTTTTGTTGTTCAGAAAGATTATTTTTCCTCTCCAGTTACTTAAGCTAACAGCCTTTAACAATCTGAGAATAAGTTAATAAATACTACTTAAATTAGAAACAGTACATCAGATCTGCCTCTCAATAGAAAACAGTTTGAAGGATACTAATTGGGAGAAGAAAAATTATCTTGTAGTGAAATATGTGCAATAATAACTGGCCATAAAGATGCATGGAACCTCCGATTTCCCAGCATTTGTGACATTCAAGTTAATTACAAGAACATTAACAATTAAAGTCAGCTATGCAGCCTAGCCCCTTCCTCACGGATCCATGTTTTCCGAAAGAGAACTCAGTTTGTTACTGCTGCCTTGTGAAATACTCATCTTTAGTTAGTATAATCTGTTTGACTGTGCAGGAGCTGCAGTATGAGGTGCACGAAGACAGTCAGACTGAGCTCAGTTCGCCGGGCTGCTTCGGATGTTCCCGTTCCGTTTTTCCACTTGGGATCAGTCAAGGCTTTACCTATGCTTGTCACTTACGAGGAAAGCAGGAGTGTGAATCCCATCTTCATGCTAGACAGATGTTATTCTTGTGTGGCTATCCATATTTTCYATGGAACTTTTAACTGTTGGTTTAAAGAAAAAAAAAGTTGCCTAATAATAAAAAAGTTGTTGATAGCAACTGTTCACATTTAAAATTTTGCATTCCCTTTAGAATGTAGTTTTAAAATGTGGAGCAGAGCTGATATGTTCCCCAGTCTTGCACTAGGGGTATTAGATGGAGAAGAAACAGTTTTTTATGCCACACTTTCAGAGCCTTTTCCTGAATTATCTGCTTTTCCAATATCCATTTCAATAAAGTCCTCTGGCAAGTCCTGTGGGACTTCTGCCACGTTTTCTTCTACRCACTGCTTCCGACTTTGACACAGTCCGACCTTGCACGGCCGCACTAGGGACAGAAACACGGCGCCCAGGACCATGCCAGCAGCGCAGGAGTAGAAGGCCGAGCTGTAGTTCTGTGTTGTATCCACTAAGACACCTAAGGAAGAAACATTTACACCAGTTAGTCGCAACCGATCTCATGCTCCCTTGCCCATCCCTGTTATAGGATTTTTTCAATGCCGTTATCACTGCATCGTGTGATTTGCAGAAAGAGATGCTTAATGACAAACACATTCTACCTTAAAAAAAAAAGAAAGAAAAAAAGAAGTGGTAAAGCATCATTTCCGGGGAGAAATACTGTCATCTTCAGGCAAGTCAGAATCCTTTAGTTACCACAGGGACTTTAAGCCTGAGATGCATCAGACATCTACTTATTCCATTAGCAACTTCATCTTTTTGCAGAATGTCTGGTTAAGACATGCACAGTGAAAGCAATTCCTGTGCATCTTGCACTAGAGCCTGAAACGATGCCAATTTTAGCTTTCTAACAGGCTCGGGCTAGCACTGCAGTGTTTTTCCCTCAGACGGAGGTTCCTCAGTGGAGGCTGCCTCATCTTTGGGACTCCGCAGAGCTGCATTGCAGCAATCCTGTGGCTCTAGGAGTCTCCTAATACAATCTGCAGGTCTTTAGCACTAGTCACAGTACCATCCCACCAGGACACTTCCACAGCAGGAATCGGCACTAATAGCTGACGTCAAACATGCAAAAAGGACACGAGTATTTTAGAGGTACCTGCCAGGGGTGGTCCCGCCAACCCAGCTAAGCTTTGAATGAAGACATAGACTCCAGCTGCAGAAGACATCTTGGCAATGCCAACCACATCATCTTCTGCCAGCAGCGGGATGTGCGTTCCCGCCACCGTCCCAAGCATGAACCCAAAAAATATGCTACATGTCATCAACCCCCAGAATTCGGAGGCAAAGGGGAAGGCAAACAGTGCTACAGACAGCAGAATAACACAGATGAGTTCAATGTAGATCTTGCGGATAGGCTTTTTGTTGAGGACCCAGCCAGCTGAAATTCTTCCGAAGACCTCCGCGATCGCCATTGCRGACAGGATGTACGCGGAGTGGTCTTTGCTGATGCCGAGGCTGAGACTTAGGGGAATGATGTACAGTGAGGGAGCAAAGAATCCCAGGGTGGCAAACAGACCAAAGAACGCGTAACAGATAAAGCTCGAGTCTTTCATCACAGAGAAGTCCAGTAGTTTGGTTTTTGGTGCTGTAAGGGTGCTGTTATTTTCAACAAGGATCTGTACGTTTTCCTTTGGTTCTTCASTTTTCGGCTCTACTTTGGTTTTTCCAGGCACATTGCTGGGTGAGGTAGTTATTTCTACTCCTGAGTCAATGGACTCTATTGAGGTGCGCGTCTGCTCGTTTTCAAGCATGTACTTGGTCTCTGTGGGCTCTTCCGCGGGCTGGACTTTTGCTTCTTCTTGCTCTTTGATTAAGATGGGTCGCAGCAGCGATCCGCAGATGACGATGCTCAGCTGCAGCACCCCGACGGAAAGGAGGCTGTATCGCCAGCCGATCTGCTCCTTCAGAGCAGTAATTGCTGTGGGAAGAGGGCAGAGGAAGAAAGTAGCTAAAAACCCTTCCGTTGCACTAAGAAGCTACTTGAATTTACAAGCAGTAAAGTAACCAAAGCTTTATCGCTTCCCACTCCCGCAGGGTCAGGAAGGTCCCCAGACCCTCTGCTCAGAAGCCAAGCAGGGGTTGCTTCTAGCAGTGCACCCAGTGATGTCCTGTCCAGCACCCACCAGGGCTGGCACCCCCCACCCCGTGTTCGAGCCCAGCTGCGGCAGACGGGATCCCAGCGCGCCGGCTCGCAGCCGGGCGAGCAGCAGCTCTCCTTTCGGTGGCCACTTGYGAGGCTCCGGCTCACTGGTGATGTGCAAGGAACGAGGTGGTGTTATTTTTAGTGAATGAGAGCGAACAACGTTTGCGCTTCCTCTTTCAGCTGACCCCACCCTGAAACCAGCTACTTGAGGAAGTCTGCTGGCCTCACTCGAAGGTGCGTGCCACTGCCTAATTACGAGTCCTCGCCTGCCACTAACGCGCCTCCGTGGTGGGTATTAGCCGAAAGCAAGCTTGCGCAGCAGGAGGTTCGCTTGAGCCCCAAGGAGAGAGCTCGGCGGCAGCGCTGCGCGCCGGGGAGGGGGCAGCCGCCCGCGGAGGCACGCGCTGAGCGCGAGCCCGCTAGCCTTTAGGAGCGGTTACTTCTACAGCAGACGCTTTAAATAGCTGATGTTTCTCAGCCGTATTTTTAGCCTGCTGGATCTGCGCAGGGAGCCCGGCGGATTGGGTGTCCGCACGGCGTGCCCTCTTCCCCCGCCGCCTGCCCGGCGCGGGTCGCCTCTCCTCCCGCCCCGGAGCCGACTCTCCGCGCGCGGCCTCCGCGGCCGGGAGCTGGGGGGACCCTCGGGCCAGGGCCTCAGCACCCAGCGCAGCTCGCGGGCAGCGGCGAGGCACCAGGGCGCGGAGGACCGCGAGGGTCGTGCCTGCTGTGCTCGTAACCCTGCCCGCGGGGCACGAGAGCCCGGAGGCGGGCAGCTGATGATCCCTGCGGGGCATCGCCCGCGGGGCTCAGCGGCTCACGRCGGCAAGGCCCGCGAGCGCTAGCCCCCTGTTTAGGGCCCGAGGGCCCCACGGGGCCGGGAGGAGGGTCGGAGGGGTGCCGCGCGTCAGGCATGCGTCTGGGGAGGGTGTTTGGTCAATATACCTGGCGCAAAAGAGAAGACTGCAAAGCATTCTCCTGTAGATGCCACCGCTGTGACCAGCGAACGTCTTTTGTCAAAATACTGTGATAAAATGGTGACAGTCGGGAGGAAAGAGAGGCAGTATCCGAGGCCTGTGAATAAATGCCAAAAATTGCCATAACAACAAGTAAGGAAGAAGGGAACACACCGATGCGAGAACACGTTAAGTCGGCTTTCCCGGTGGCGAGACTACGGGCTCGTTTCGGCCAGCTCCGCAAGTCACCCTGGAAGAGAATCATTGGGGAAACCAGAATGTTATTTGTTTTGGTTTAAAACCCAAAGTTTTTTTTTTTTTTTTGGGGGGGGGGAAGGGGAAGAAGGGAGGCAAAAATGAGGAGAGAGAACCAAGCCGCCCCGGTGCGCTTGTTCCCAAGCGGCCAGCAGCGCCCGCTTTGAGCCTGCGGCTATCGCGCCCCGAGCGAGGCGGCTCCCGGCCCCCCGGCCGCCGCGCGGCGACGTTAGCGGCATCGCTCCTGGCAAGCGGGGAAGCGCTCTCCTCTCCCACGGGAGCCCCAGGGAAGCAGGAGCAACGGGAACAGCCGCGGGAGCGTCGGGCAGCGCGCGGAGCCGCGTCCCCGGCCGCCTGCCCTGGGTGAGGCGGGACGCCGAGACGGCGGCGAAGAGCAGACCTCCGCGTCCCCAAAAAGCCATCGCCGCTGTCCGGGGAGCGGAATCGCCTCCRAAGAGGCCGGATACGATCAGGTGCATGAGACCCTGCAGGTATAGGCTGCACATGCAATCAGGACTCCCGAGGGGAAAGAAGTTAAGAGCGGGGGGGGCGTAAAGCACCTCGGCGTCTCATGCACGCGGATCTTCGGGGGGAGCGAGGGGGGCACAACCGTTTTCTCTGCAAAYGGCTCTGTGGGAAAAGCCGCTGACGAGGGGGAGTTCGAGTCGCAGCGTGACCGATATCCAGTCTTTGGGAAACGACTAAGTCACGGCACGGGGGGAGAGAGCAGAGGGACAGACCGGCAGGGAGCCCGTACAGCCMGAGCCGCCCTCGCTGGAAGCCTCCTTAGCAAGCGGGAACGTGCGGCAGGTAGGGGAGTAAGGCGACTCACCAGAAACGACTCCGATGGCGACGTACATGTCCACCACGGTGCGGGCGAAGGAGCCCGCGACCATGCCGGCGCTGATCAGCACCCCTCCGACCATCACCACCAAGCGGTGACCAAAGCGGTTGCTGAGCACCGTCGACAGAGGAGCTGGCAGAGAAGAGCTGTGTCACCCCCCAGACGTCACCCCCCGGACCCCCCGCCGCGGTTCTGCCCTCCCCAGGGCTCAGTCCCCGCCAGGCCACCCCACGCGCAGGGCGGGCACGCGACTACCAAAGGGGCCGGCAAGCACGACAGCTTTCACCCGCGGATATTTCTGGAGCATGCAGTTGATCGGTTTTAAGGATAAATAACAGGGCAGTTACAAGAAGCAGGACTAAGCAGCACGAGTTTCGGGGCTCCAGCAGCGAGTGGGAGCCCGCCGCCCGGTGCCCTTACCTGTGAAGGTCTGCACGAACACGCATATTGATATTATCCAGGATATCCTGCTGTTGGTTTCATCAAAGCTTTCCATCAAATCATTAAAGAAGACTCCAAATGATTTTATAATACCATACGTAAGAGCTTCCACAAAGAAAAAAGCAAAAGCGACTGTCCAGCCCCATCCTCCATCAGGCACTTTAGTATAAATATTTGGAGCGGCGCACGACATTTTTACAGCTTTGACAGTCATTCTTGATCTGGAAGAGAGGGGAGAAAGAGGCAGGCATCACTTTAGGATGAATTTTGCTTACAAACACACAGCTTAGTGGCTGGAAAAAAAAAAAAAAAAAACATGCACACACACAAGCTGCTGTTAGCATTAGATTAGATTAATCGCAGGAGTCGGGGAAGAAGTTTCTCCCCATGGTCCGACAGAGCCGGTTTGTCCGAGCCGAGGAGGAGGAGGAGGCCGGCGCGGGGCCGGGTGGCTGAGCGCAGCGAGGCCAGCGCGCCGGAGCCGTCACCTGAGCGCCGCGCAGGACGGATGCGATTCGGGAAAAATCCACGGCGGGCCCCAGCGCCGGCGCGCGAAGTCTCCCGGCCGCCGGACAGTTCCACCCTCATCCCCCCCCTCGTGGGTTACGCCAGCCCGGGGAGTTTTCCCGAGCGGCTGCGGGGATGTGGGGCAGCGGGAGACCCTCCCCGCCGCAGGCTGGCTGCCCCCCCGCCCCGGGGCAGGGGGCGTGGGACCCACGGGCCGGCTGCACCCCCCCGGGCAGGGGGCGTGGGACCCACGGGCCGGCTGCACCCCCGCCCCGGGCAGGGGGCGTGGGACCCACGGGCCGGCTGCACCCCTCCCGGGCAGGGGGCGCGGGACCCACGGGCCGGCTGCCCCCCTCCCGGGC
>NW_028186258.1:6389106-6396511 GCF_003343005.1 Rhea americana
ACGGGCGCAGCGGCCACGGGCGCCCACGGGGAACCCCGCGGGATCGGTGCCGCACGGCCACGGGCGCAGCGGCCACGGGCGCCCACGGGGAACCCCGCGGGATCGGTGCCGCACGGCCACGGGCGCAGCGGCCACGGGCGCCCACGGGGAACCCTGCGGGATCGGTGCCGCACGGCCACGGGCGCAGCGGCCACGGGCGCCCACGGGGAACCCTGCGGGATCGGTGCCGCACGGCCACGGGTGCAGCGGCTCCGGGCGCCCACGGGGAACCCTGCGGGATCGGTGCCGCACGGCCACGGGCGCAGCGGCCACGGGCACCCACGGGGAACCCTGCGGGATCGGTGCCGCATGGCTGCGGGTGCAGCGGCCACGGGCGCCCACGGGGAACCCTGCGGGATCGGTGCCGCATGGCTGCAGGTGCAGCGGCCACGGGTGTCCACGGGGGAACCCCGCAGGATCGGTGCCGCACGGCCATGGGCGCAGCGTCCACGGGCGCCCACGGGGAACCCTGCGGGATCGGTGCCGCACGGCCACAGGCGCAGCGGCCACGGGTGCCCACGGGGAACCCTGCGGGATCGGTGCCGCACGGCCACAGGCGCAGCGGCCACGGGTGCCCACGGGGAACCCTGTGGGATCGGTGCCGCATGGCTGCGGGTGCAGCGTCCACGAGTGTCCACGGGGAACCCTGCGGGATTGGTGCTGCATGGACGCAGGCACAGCGGCCACTGGTGTCCACGGGGAACCCTGTGGGATCGGTGCTGCACGGCCATGGGCGCAGCGTCCACGGGCGTCCATGGGGGAACCCCGCGGGATCGGTGCTGCACGGCCGTGGGCGCAGCGGCTCCGGGTGCCCACGGGGGAACCCTGCCGGATCGGTGCCGCACAGCTGTGGGCGCAGCGTCCACGGGCGTCCATGGGGGAACCCTGCGGGATCGGTGCTGCACGGCCGCGGGTGCAGCAGCTCCGGGTGCCCGCGGGGGAACCCTGCAGGATCGGTGCTGCAGGGCCGTGGGTGCAGCGTCCACGGGTGTCCACGGGGGAACCCTGCGGGATCGGTGCCGCATGGCCGTGGGTGCAGCGGCTCCGGGTGCCCACGGGGGAACCCCGCGGGATCGGTGCCGCATGGCCGTGGGTGCAGCGGCTCCGGGTGCCCGCGGGGAAGCCCGGTGCGGCACACGGGGTTAAAGTGGAACCTGATGGTTCTGGTTTATACCCCAAAATAATTGCCAAAATGAAATGCTGGTTCAGCTCCCGGCCCTCTCTGCGGGGGCGGGCGCGGGCTAGCGGCTCCTTGCGCGATCCCTTCCCGGTGCTTTTCTTTGTTCCYGGGAAAAGCCAGAGGGACCGTTACGGTGGGGCTGGTGGGCAGCTCAGGCCCAATTCCTGTGAATTTCTGACGAATGGGGCAAATCGTCTCTTCCTTCCACTCGGACGAAGCTCCCGCTAGTTTCTCCTGGCGGTCGCGGGCCGACGTCGGCCGCCTTCGGCGAGCGGCCGCTGGTCGTCGCGCTCCGAGGGAGCGAGCGCCGTCTGGCCGCCGCGGAGCGGGGAGGACCGTGCCCGGCGGGGCCTCCCGGAGGGGGGTCCTCACGCGGAGACGCCCTTCCCCTGGCTTCTTGGATTTTCGTGTTTGCGTGCGTTTGGGTATGGAGAACGGTGCCGGCCTCGCCTGGCCGCGCGAGCGCTTCCCGCGAGTCGCTTGCCCTCCCCGAGCTGTGATTCCTCCCGGCAGCTGCAGCGCAGGCGGCTGTGGGACAGCGCGGGAGGTTCGTGCCTCCAGGGCAGAAATCAGAACGCAAATATCTTTGGCATGACAAAACCAAAGGAGATTTACTCCTTGGTATTTCTTGTCAGCACTTCGCATCTGCCTCTCTGCTTCACCTTCTCGTTCTTCCCCTTTGCCCTTTCTAAAGCTTTTTTTTTTTTTTTTTTTTCCAAAAAATGTGCTGAGACTTGGCAGTTGGGTTGCAGGGGACCTCCGGCCGGCGCCTGGTCCGATGGGGCTAGCTCAGGACCGCGCGGCGCCGGCGGCCCGGGGCGCAGCCGCTCGGGTCGTGCGTCCAAGGGCCCCGCCGGGCGCGCGGTGCCCGTGGAATTGGATTTCCCCTGGAAAACGTGGTCTGCAAACAGAGCGGGCGAGCCCTTTGCTTTCTGCTGTTGGGGGGTCCCGGACTTCATTTATTCTGCTCGAGTTTGTCTAGCCAGTGCTGCTCTGCATGAATAATGTTTTCTGTAAAAGGCCTAGCAGTTAGATGGGTGAAAAAAACAAAAATTCTCCTGCCTAAGTGTCTGGCAGAAATCCTAGCAAATCTGCAAAAATATGTTTTTGTCCTTGCTGCTTATTCTGGTAGGAGAACTATTATAAACTATTCCGGTAGAAAACCTTTTCCAGGAATAATCTCTTGACTCTGTTCAAAGCATTGTGAATGCAGTTTTAGCAGGAATGCAGCTTTGCCAGTAAACTTGCTGGTACGGAGGAGGCCCCGGCAAGCCAGAAGAAAACTTGCACTCCCTGTGCCCTCCGCAGAAGCTGCTCACGCAGCATCTGCTGCCCTTTGCCGTGCCCTGATCAGAAATAAAATCTGGGCATGGTTGATTTAGATGGCCAGGGCGGCGAGGCCCCGGCATGCGCCGTGGGTCCGGGAGCCCCGCAGCTGCTGGAGCTCCGGAGATGCTCTCGGGTTTCTGGGCTCCTGCTGCATCTCATCTCCAGGCTTTTTGCGAGATCTGGATATCTGTCCGGCTTCCAGGGGGTTGCTGGAGTGGTGTGGGGAGACCGGAGGGGCCGGGCGCCGCTCCTCCCTGGCCGCCCCGGCTTGGGAGACTTCAAAGCGCGGCAGGTTCCTGGGCTCGGGCCGCCGCTTTGTTCTCCAGACAGGCGTGAAAATGTGCAAGAATGTGAAAAATGTGACAACGAGCGAGCTGGCCCCAAGATTTGTAAACTTCTGGTTAATGTGTAATAAATCCGTGGCAGATAGCCTGAGCGCGGGGCAGGCGGGCCGGGGCGCCGGCTGCACGGGCCGGGGCGGCGCTGGCATCCCCGGCCGGCCGGGCATCCCCCGGCAGCCGTCCCCGCGGCCAGCCCGGCGCTGCCCTTCCACGTCGTGCCTGCCTGGAGCCAGCCGGGCTCAGGAGAGGCTCTGGGGCYTTTTTGAACTGGTTTCTCCGGTTTTGACTTACCCCTTGTCATTCTTCAGACCGCATTATCTGACTTTATAAAACCACATGCTTTTGCCGGTACTGGTGATTCCCTGGTACAAAGTCCCTGGCCTGCRGAGCAGTTTAATAACCTCCAGCGTCGCGCTGAAGTCGGAGAGCCGTTGCAGCTCGCAGCCGCGTTTAAAGGAGTGCSGTGGGGGTGCACTTTATCTGGAGGGTTAGGGAGGCCTCAGTTCGTGCGTATAATTATGCCAAGTAGCCGATGCAGCTGCAGCGCCGAATGCAGCGTTTCCTGCTGAGCGCGGGGAGAGGCACCGGCGGCTCCAAGCCCAAAGGCAGCTGGTGGGGGCATGGGGGGGGGAATCTCTTTGGAGTCAGATTTTCGTTCAAAAACAAAAGCTAGAAGAGGTGCGGATGGTGCTTCAGCCCCCTCCTGCGTCGCTCTGGGGTCCGCCGAGGCGGTGGGAGATGCGGCTCGGCCCCGGCAGCAGCTGGGGGAGGTTCGCGCTGCCGGTGCGGCGCGGCCTCGGCACCTCTCGAAGGGCCTCGTTCCCCGCCGGTGGCCGGGATCGCTCGCTTGCAGCTCGCTCGGTGCCGGCTCGGCTGGAGCCAAGTTTTAGGGCTTTCGGCGGGGTTTGTGTGATGGGCCGGTTTTGCACGGAGCGGCTTGGCAGTGRCCCGGCTGTGCCTGGTGCAGGACCAGGAGCTGCTGGCACGGGAGGCTTTTGGGGAGCAAACGGGTGGGATCCCCGTCCCCGTGCTGCGGGGAGCGCCCGGACCCCGCCGCGGGGGCTCGCGTTTGCCGACAGCGCCCGGCGGGACCTTGAGGCGCTGGGGCTGATGCAAGCAGGTGTCCCCGYGCGCTTAGCTGGAGTTTGGACCTGCTGCCGAGGGAGATAACCCTGGAGCGCGGAGGCGAGACGTGCGCGCCGTGTCGGCACGGCCCCGTTCCCACGTGCCTTCCTCCGCATCTCCCTCGGACGGCTTCTGAGGATCAAAGATCAAAAAGTTTTGTCTGACCCTAGTGCAKAAATTTAGGCCCCGGCTGACTTTCGCCTGTAAACTGGAGGGAAGAGCGTGTCCTTCGCAAGCGGTTTTGCTTGCTCCGGCTGGCCGCGCCGCACCGGCGTGCCTCCCCGAGCAGACGGGAAGCCCGGCCAAGGCGCAGGCTGCCTCGCCGCTGCCGGGGCGCYGCGGCCGGCGAGGTGCGGCCCGCGCTCTTAGGCCATATCTCGCCCGCCAGACGCGCCTCGCCGGGCAAACCCCGAGCCCTTTCCCTAGCAGCCGGWCTCCGAGCAGCGCGGTTTGTTTTTTGTATCGACATTTAAAAAACCGTGTTGTAAGCGGAGAGCGCAYGGGCTTGGAGCTGCAGCCCCGGGGCCCGCGAGGCCGCGGTTCTGTGCTGTCTGCCCGGCCGGTCTCGCTCTGTGAGCTTGAGCTGAACATCAGCACAGTGTTTCTCTGCCGCTTCTGGCCTGGAGACCCYTTGACAGCTCTCTGCAAACTGCCTGTATTGCTCCGGTCCCTTCGGGTTTATGGTCCTCTCCAGGAAGGGCATCGCGTCCGGGGAGGAGGCAAATCTTTCTAAAACCAGCCTACGATGGCAGAGAGGAGTTGCAAGCATGACTCGGTTTCTCACTTTGGTTTAAAAAGAGGCTGTAAAATCTTCGCCGCGTTTCCAGGCGGCCGCGTTCGCCTCCGTCGGCAGGATCCCGAGCAGGCGGCAGGGCTGCGCGCAGCAGCAGCGTCAGGACGAGTTTCGCCTGCGCTGCGCTGCYGTGTCTGCTCCGCACGCCGGGCCTGGGGGAACTGGAGCATCCTTCTGCTGCCTGTGGTCTTCAGCCCTCCTGGAGAGGTGGGCCGAGGTCCGCTCCTGGCTGTTCCCGGGTAAATCCGGCTGTTCCTGTGCAGCCGGTGGTTGTGTCCATGCTGAGGCTGGCCCAGTGGGGAGGCTCTGTGGGAGAACATTAGACCTTCTGGGCACCCCTTGGACCTTTTGGAGGCCCCTCCACCTGCAGGGAAGCAGGACGAGAAGGAAAGGGTGCACCTGCGTTCAGAGCCTTTCCCCTGATGAAATCCAAAGGGATTTCCAAAGAAATCCAAAAGGGAATTATTCCGTGGGAAAATAAAGGTGATTCAGCTCAGGTCAAACATGTCCACATACCTAATCTAGGTTCTTCTTGCTGTTTTGCAGCTCAGTGCCAGGGACTGGCCATGGTTTTGTGGTTAGGGACCAACCTGGGAGCCCGCGGGGCGCCCGCACGGCCCTCTCCCCCGGTCAGCGTGTCTGGCTGCTGGACTGCCTCTTGCGCCCTGTTAGTGCATGCACAGAAAGCTTTGAGATCTGCAGATAAAAGTTTATAAATTAAAGCTCTGGGCTATGAATTATTATTTGAGGTACATTCCTAATCACTGTGGTGCTCCGTGAAAAGTCCTGAAGTTGCTGGTCTGAACTAGCAGCCTAAGCTCTTAAAATCTGAATAATGAAGCCTGTGAATAATTTGTTTTGCCAGCTACAAAAATCTCGGCCTACAGATGGGGCTCATTGTATTTTTTCTCCTGCCTCCTTGTATCTCGTTGTCCTCTTTTACGTTAGGTTGTTCGTTTATTGACTCACCCCTCCTGGTTTATCTGGGTCRTTCTGGATGTCGTCCTCCTTGGCTGTGTTGACTGACCCACAAGAGCTGTGTCCTCAGCTGCACATTCCTTCCCCAAGGTCGCCGATACACAACTGGAAACATCTGTCACAACACTGGTCCCGGCTGGACGCCGCTGGCCCGCGGGCGCTCGCCCCGGCTGCCCGCGGGCTTCGCCCCCGCGGTCGCCCGCCCCGTCCTTGCCGACGGAGCGCCGTGGGGCGGCAGCCGGCGGGGGGTCCGCGCCTTCCCCGGCAGTGGCACTGTGCTCCTTTCTAGCAGCTTGCTTTCGACACATCTCCGCAGATTCATCTCGGTTTGGCCTTAATTTTCTGCTGAAGATATTTTGCCTCCCTGCTTTGTCGCCGGTCTGCAGGGTGCTCGCTCTCTCCTCGCTGCCTTTGAGCCACCCGGGGCCAAGTGCTGCCCTAACGCGCTCYGCAAACCCCCGATTTCAGAGGCTGTGCAGCACAGTGCTCGCTCCTGTCAGCCCAAATGCTCCTGGGCTTAATCGCGTTCCCCGCTTGCCTGGATTTCTGTGCTCTCGCTGCTAGGAAGCAGCTTTCTGGCAGCTGTGCTGTGGATTGCAGCGGGGCTGTCGCTAGCCAGGGTGCGACTCGGTGCGAATAGCCCTGGGGCTTCTTCTCACCCACCAGCACGGATGGGGTAGCGTGGGTAAAACTGGATTTGAAAAAATGAGCTCCAGGAACCGAACAAGCTCCTTGAAAAGTGTGAAAATTAAAGCAAGCCTGTGCATATCTTTCCCCTCTGCAGACGTCAGCAATGCTGCGTAACCTGGTGAGGCTTGGAAGTCAGATGTAAGAGCAGTTTGCACATCTGGGTGAATCTTCCCAGGGCTGCTGAGAAGAAGCATTGCAAAAGAGGAAGCCAGGCTTCTCTGGTGAAATGGCCAGAGTTTATGCGACGATTGCAGGAAAGGGGCACTAGTTGTTTCCATGCATTGAGGCAGTCACCAGTTGAGCAATCCTGAGCCTGACAACAAAAGTGCAACTTCAAAGGCGAAGTCTTAGCATCTGGATAAACAACTCTTGCCATGCTGGACTGGGGGCCAAAAGAGCTCCTTCAGGTGCTGATTGCTTCTTGTTTTCCTTGCACAGGAGGACTCATYGCGATCCCTCCCAAAGGGCAGTCGGACGCTCAGCCCCACAGCCTGGATGAGACAGACAACGGCACTTCGGAAGAGCGAGACCTGCCGCGGAGATCGGCTCTTTAAACTCCGCACGGGAAGAGTCATGCGTCAAACGCGGATGTCATCCGGGCTGCAGCAAGCRTAGAGGAGCTGCTCGGGAAAATCAGGCACGCTCCTGAAGGAAAAGACTTTCGTCTGGGTTTTGTGTTTAATTAGGTATTTACCAGGAGAGRAAAAGAGAAAGTTAAAAGTAGAGCGACAGTGACTTCAAACGATATTTGACTTCTAACAGTAACACCTCTGCRAGCCCTGGTTTTAGGGATTCCAGCTGTGTCTGGGAGTGCAAAAGGCGGAGGATTATAGTGGAGCTGGTAGCCGGGTGATCAAAACGGGCCTGCTGGCACGCAGCCTGTCCCCCGAGGACCGCTTAAAGGTGGGAAACTTGCTCCCGCGCTGACGC
>NW_028186258.1:6396531-6403414 GCF_003343005.1 Rhea americana
CCAAGGCTCCGGTGCTGTTGGTGTTTGCTGCCCTTAACGTGCAGCAGAGAACTGGGCACGGGCCGTGAGCCGTCGAAGCCGGCTCGGTGCGGAAGCAGCCGCGCTCGCGGGAAGGGGCTGTCCGGGTGCCATGCGGGCCCCTTCCCCGGCTGCGCTGCCGGTGCTCGCCGCCGCGCTGGCCGGGCTCCTCTGCGGCCGCGCCGAGCCCCCCGCGCCCAAGGGAGCCGCTCGTCGGAAGCCGAATTTCATTATCATCCTGGCGGACGACCTGGGATGGGGGGATCTCGGGGCCAACTGGGCGCAGACGAAGGACACCCCGAATTTGGACGAGCTGGCTGAGCAAGGCATGCGGTAAGCGTCTGAGCGGCGGGTCTCTTGGCGGGCGTCCCCGTCGCAGCCGATGGGGTTCCCCCGCGGCGGGCGGCAGGGCCAAGCGGCGTTTGCAGACACCCGGCTCGGGCGCAGGGGCCGGTGCTGCAGCCTGCTGCCACGTCTCGCAAGCGAGGGGTCCCGTGCTTTGCAGGTTCGTGGACTTCCACTCGGCCGCGTCCACGTGCTCCCCGTCTCGCGCCTCTCTGCTCACCGGACGGCTCGGCGCTCGCAACGGGGTGACCCRCAACTTCGCCATCACCTCGCTCGGTGGCCTGCCCCTGAACGAGACGACGTTAGCCGAGGTCCTGCGGGAGGCTGGGTACAGCACGGGGGCTATAGGTAACTCCGGCCTTACCCAGGGCCCTTCCATCGCGTGGGTTGGGACAGGTGCCGGCAGCTGGAGGGATGAAGCTGCCYGTCTCTGCCTTGTGATGGAGACAGCGATGGTGGGTAGCTTGTCGCCAGCTTGAAGCTCGGGTGACAACTAATGGGGAATTCAAAAGATCGAGCGTGAGAGATTTTGCACTTCCTTCTCTCTGTTTGCAAATGCACACATAAATAATTTATCAAAAAAGAGTAATTTTCAAGCATAAAAGCCTGAAATTTGGGCCTGCTCCAGTTTTACATTGAAGCTCTGGTTGCATAACCTTGGAAGTGAATACACTCTGTTTTCATCAGAAAACATGACTGTGCAGAATAGCTCTGTCCTCACGCATCCCACGCTGGTTTTGACACGCTCAGTGCTGCCTTGGAGTGTGATGCCATGATGGTCGGTGTCCGTGACTTGTGGGTGCCCTCCCGTCGATGAGGGATTGTCATATCGTCTTCCCCGTCACGTGCAGAGAGCGGAGCGAAACGTGAATTCCCGTTCCAGCCGTCAGACTGGGATGAAAGTGTCACAGAAACCAGGAAAGTCAGTTAGTGAAACGCATCTGTGGTCGCAGCCCGACACTCGCTCACAGTGGAGAGCTCTGCTTTGACTTCGAGGGTTGTTTGGCTTGCAAACTGGTGTGGAACTAAGCCTTTTCTTGCTTTTTGTTGTACTGAATTTTGCAAAGCCCTGRGAATGGGGCAGGAGCTGACGTTTGGTCTGCTTGGAAGGTCCTTCTTGAACAGCTGTGCCAAGCAGGAGCACGTGAGAGCAGGGTGCCCCGAGCCAGGGTGGCACAGGAGCCCTCAGTTTCTCTTTGCTTGGTTAGTTTTTGCTGTTCTCATATCAGCATTCTCGGTGCAAGCAAGGGTGAGGACACCATCGTGTGCTGGAGCTGGGAGGATGAAGCTGGTTGTTTAGAACCGATTTGAAAGTCTTCTGCTCCACCACTGAATGCATGAAAGAGCCTTTTAAAGCTTCAGSCAGTTGGTTTGCTCAGACACCAGATACCTTCAACATTTTTTCTGGGTTTCTGCTAAGCTGCATTCTAGAAATCAGGCCAGCAAAAACAAGTAGCCTTTTTGTTGCTAGATTAAAACCTTCTGCACTGTGCCCTGTATGTAATCACTGCTAGCTGCAAAGTCCATAGCCCAGTTAATCTCTGAAAAGACTATTTATGGCTTCTCTGCAGGCAAATGGCACCTGGGRCACCATGGCCGCTATCACCCCAACTTCCGCGGTAAGGATTTCCCTCTCTCCTCCAAGCCGGTCACAGGCTGATCGTTGCAGGCCTCCTGGGGRATGATTTGTGGAGTGGGATGCCACTCCTGGCAGTGGAGGTGGAAAAGGGGATATTTCTGGCATATAAGCCAATACTGAGGGCTTCTGCTTTGTGGCTCCTGCTTGGTTATGCTGTCCCACGTCTTCAGTGAGGTGGTTTCTGAAAGGAAGAGGCTGCCAGGGAAAAAAATGCAGGGAAGTGAAAACAAAAAAGAGATGTCAGTGAACTTTCCGGTAGCTATGATGTGAGCAGGGCAGATGTGTCTGGGTCCTCCTGGATGGGTCATGAAGGTGGCCTACAGTGGGGCCTCGCAGCTTCAGTTCGGAGCAGGCTTTGCTCCCCACATGCCAAAATACTCAGTAACCCCAACTGCACAAACAATTTAGAAGAGCTGAACTCCTCCCAGCAATCTCRCCCCTCCTCATGCGCTGGTTTGAACCTCAGGTTTTGACTACTACTTCGGGATCCCCTATAGCCATGACATGGGCTGCACRGACACCCCTGGCTACAACCTCCCGCCGTGTCCCGCCTGCCCTCGGCACGTCGCAGCGGCCAGGTATGGCTCCCGCGGGGAAGGGTCCGTGTGCAGGGCTGTTTAAATGCCAGGACTGCAAGGCAGGAATTTCCACCCCAGCCCTGAGAGCCCTTGGGGCTGGAAGATGAAGGCTTTGCTGTAGACATTTGCTATGGGCATTTGCCTTCCTTGGCAGAGAGCTAAGGGTTGGCTGTGTTGTGTTGTGTCCCTGTGAGCTGCCAGTGGATGGGCTGGTCCRCTCATACCAGTACTGGTGACTAATGGGGCTTCTGATTTCTTCCTGGCAGCTATGTGAAAAAAGACTGTTACACGGATGTGGCTCTTCCTCTCTTTGAAAACATCACTATTGTCCAGCAGCCCGTCAACCTGACCAGCCTGACGGCACAGTACGCAGAAAAAGCATTGCAGTTCATCCAGCGTGCCAGGTAAAGATGCTGTGCACCAGCCCAGTCACCAGTGTCCAGCCCTCAGCCGGGAGAGTTTGTGGAGTCACTGCAAGCGTTTTCTGGTGATTATAAGGGAGCAAGGTATGGGTGTTGCTGGTAGGTTGCTAGTCCAAGAGAAATGATGACTCCAGGGTGCTTTCCATGGGCTGGAGAGCRGTAGGTGTTTCATGGGTGTTCCCTGCCAAGCCTTTTTTTTTTTCCCTGAGCTCTGCTGTATCTGAGAGCTGAATTTGGCAGCTGGGTCTTAGCTGACAATGCTCTGGCTGTGACCATCCCGCTGTGATGTTGATACTGCAGAACAAATAAAGCAAACTAGCACTAGCTGAAAGCTGCRCACATGTATGAGGAATCCCGCTCTAAGAAGTGCGGCATTTGTGTGCTGCCGGGGAGAGCAGATTTTCTCTAATGATTCCCAGAGAGCAGATCTGTGAAGAGTAAAATTCAGCAGTTCTGCTCTCAAACCCGCTGAAAGAGGGAGCAGCCACCTAGGATTTCACTGATGTTCTGCGGGATTACCATAGAAGTGCTTTGGCCTTCAAAACATCTCCTGTAAAGAGATCATGTGCGTTTATAAATACAATTTACTAGAAAGGTCAAAGCTTTTGATCTCTGTGTATGCTGGCTTGTACTGTGTCTCGCTTACAGAATGACGGGGAGTTGAGTCAGAAGTGCCATGAGATCCCAGGTGGCAGGAACAGAGCGCAAGCTTTGCTCTCTCTTGTTGTGTTGGAGGTGGGAACAAACCAGAAGCCCAAATGGAAAGGGTGCCACTGCCCATGGGAATAAGTGTTTTCTACAGACTGTTATTTAACTAAATATTTCATGGGTGCAAAGGCATTTCAGTGGTCTGGTATCCTACAAAGGCTGGGTCAGAACTAGAAAACTCTTATGCTGGAGCCCAACTTTCTCTTTTATTTCTTTCAATGGTTCCAGACTAGACCTGGTAGAATCATCAGATTTGGAGCAGTCTTTGCCCTGCTTTTCCCTGTCCAGCAATCTCTGATCTCTCAGAAGCAGGCAAAGGTGTCATTAGGGTGAGCGTTTTGCCTTGCTGCTCTCAATTCAGAGGCTTTCCCAGAAGAAGCAAAAAATATCACCAGCAACCAGCGTGGGCAGATTGCCCCTTGTCGTCTAAGGTTTCCCCACTATGTGATGCCATGAAGTATTTTTTTACAAACAAGATAGTGTTGTTTGCTGGTGGCCACACAAGAGAGTGCATGCTATGGTCTCTTGGGTCCATGAGATGTTTGAATTATTGCAGGGTGTGGAGCAGAAAAATTCCTTAAGTTAAAATGTAAGAATTAATTAACTAACGTGACTTCCCCTCTCTGATGTAATCATGGCCCAGCTGTAGGACCATGCACACTTTGGCTTCTAAAATGGGACTGGACATCGGTTCCTCAGTCCTAGCCACTCAGGAGAAATCTGAGCAGAATAAAATGCTTGGTGGTGGTAACCGGAGCAGTGGGACTTAGGGTCCATTTTCTCTGGGCCTTATAGGAAAATTAGGAATCCAGGCTTGTAGTTCCCAAATGAATAAAGCACATTTCCTGAGTTGCGGAGATGAGAACCCTGAAATCTCTGCTGATGGGCTCCCTGTCGTGTTTTGTAATTCTAATCCCTATTATTTGAGGATTAGGAGCAGTGACTTCACAAAATATCTTTCTGCAGTGTGAAGAGGGGAAATGCTGCAGGGCAGTGACTGGTCTTGGAGCCATCTGAATGGTTACAGCCCATTGCTGCTGGAGGGGAATCGCTCTCCTTGCTAAGAGCATTGCTAATGGTCTTATAAGGGGCAATTCTGAACCTTTGTTAAGTGATAACCATCAGTTTCCCAAGCACAGATTCAAGAAAGGCAGGTGTGTGTTGTGATGTTTGTTCAGAAATGATGGAATAAAGGTTTGTGTGCCTTAAAAAGCACAAAAAAGAGCACASAGGCAGGGAGAAGATTGCAAGAAAGTTTTAGGTGCTGCAGGGGCAAGCAGTGGAATTATGGCCCAGAGAAAACCTCTAAATGCACCAAATCTTTTTGACTGAATGCTGCCTGCAAGGACTTAAGAGAAAAGTCCTGCCTTTCCTGGAGCAACAGGAACATACTGCTGTATTCCCTCTGCTTTCCGGATGGCCAGTAGCAGCTGGGGGCTCCTGGGCCAAGCAGGACTCAAATCCCAACCAGAAAGTGTAGTGCTGGTTTGCTAGTGCTGCCTCTTCTCGGGAAAGCCTTGCACAAACTTCCCCAGAGTCCACTGAAGGGCCCATCAATTTAGAGTTAATCTCCAGTGCCTTTATTGATTTGTTTTTATATCTTTATATAAAGATATAAATTTTTATAAGCTTAGCTACCATTTTGCTTTCAAGTTTCCTCCCTCAGAAATGAAGAAGTAGCTACTGCATGCAACTGCTGCCTTGGCTGAGCAGTGTGCTGTGCGGTCAGGATGGAGGGCTGTTCTATGGGCAAGTTGAATACTTGGGTTGGAGTTGACAGCCACACCAAACCACCTGGTTCGTTTTGGTGTTTCTCTGCTTGAATGCAGTTTGTGCAAAATCTGAGCCCTCCAGCCTGGCAAATGTGCTTTGTTAGACTTTGGAACCAAATGGGTGTGCTCCAGGTTAATAGAAAAAACTTTTAACCTCCTAATAGATATTTTGGGGTTATCTACGTTTACGGAGAACTGGATTAAACAGGTACCTGCTTTTTCTCTCACCCTCTTTGATAGCTTACTTCAGTTTTACTTTGCCTGACTCACGCGCTATGGGGCAACGAAAAGAACACTGGATTTGTCATCTCAGTGTTTTTTTAACTAGTCATGTCAAGGTTGAGCAATTTGCGGCAGTGAGATTTGGCTCCATCCAGAAGAGCACTTAGAGCGCAGTGAACATGAGAGCAAAGGCCAAGGACATTAGTCTTAACTTATTGATTAAAAGTTTGCTCAGTTTTGGGGAGAAGGAATGAATTAAGAAATGTAGATGCAAAAGGCTGACAGACTTTACAGCTGAGTAGCGCGGTAGTGAGTCCATCTGGATCGTTCAGGTTGTTTTCCGTCAGTCCGAGGGCCAGTCTGCTCACGCAAGCCCCCCGTGAAGCGCATGGGGTAAACCCTCCTTGTTCGCGTTGTACTTCAGGGCTCCAGGCCTGAGCCAGGGCTGCGCTGTGCGGTGAATGAGGCAGACGCGAAGCAGAAAAATGCTCCTTGCTGCGCAAGAGCTGCTGAGCACAAGCTTAAATTGGTGCAGTTCTGCAGCTAGGAAGTCAAATGGACACGGAGCATTTTTTTGTGTGATGAAGGGGCAGACGTTTCTGCGTGAAACCGAACAGCTCTTTACTGCAGAGAAGAGCTTTGGGTGAACTTCAGCCATCTCCGTGGGCTGATGAAACCAGTGTCCACCCTTCAGGCCAAAACACCTGCTGGCTCTCGGGCTGCTCTGCTGTCCCTGGGAGGGACTGGTGGTGGCAGGTCTCAGCTTAACGCCCTGCTGAAATGGGAGTCAGGGGAAGCTTTCCCYGTTTCTGGAGCTCAAGAAGAAAGGTGCCACGTAGAAAGAGGTAGATTTTTTGCAGCAGTGACTCATAAGAAGTGCAGTCAACACCCCTGCTTCTTAAATTTCAGTATTTTGCAGGAGCTGTAGCAGCCCCACGGGGTGCTGATAGGGCGCGAAACCTTTTCTGGCTCCGGCTCTGCTACGGAATAAGGAGGCTTTTTCAGGGAGGGATGAGATTTATTAATTCGTGATCTCCAGGTGGGTGACATCTGTTAGGCAAAGGAAGGAAGCGTAGGCCACGGGCCGTAAACAGGCTTTGAAGAGGCCGGGAAAGCATCTTAGTTCCTCCCGGAGCTGGCGCGGGCCGGCGCGGTGGCCGCAGCTCCCGGGCCGCGGCG
>NW_028186258.1:6403839-6446973 GCF_003343005.1 Rhea americana
GGGAGGGAGGGAAGCAAATACCCTGTCGGAGAGGCTTGAGCAGGGAAAAAGTGACTCGTGGCCGGGAAGGACGGCGCCGGGCGCTTCCTCGCGCCGGTGCCGCGTGGCGGGTCGGCCGCGGCCGCCCGTCGCCTCGGCCAGCGAGCGGGGAGCGAAATGGCRGGAGTCCGAAACGCCCCCGTGTGCCCGTCCCTGCCCCGGCCGACGCGCTTCCTCTGCTTCCCGTTTTTTAGCCGGGACGGTCGCCCCTTCTTCCTCTACGTGGCCTTGGCCCACATGCACGTGCCGCTGGCGGCCCCGCGGCCCGGCTGCCCGGGCGAGGGCCCCTACGGAGCCGGCCTGAGGGACATGGACGCCTTGGTGGGCAGGATCAAGCGAGCGGCCGACGGCCGCGGGGAAGGCGCCACGCTCCTGTGGTTCACAGGTAAAACGGGTGGAAAGCTGCCTTAAAAAAAATAATAAAATAAAATAAATAAGGGGGTCCTGGGGCTGCTTCTCACAGGGCAGCTCGTTTTCCGCCGCCTCCGGCTTTGGGTGGCGGGCTGAGGCCGGACGGCCGCGTCTAATTAAACCTCAAATCCTCGTTCATTAAAAAGCCCAAATCCGCTCTCGCTGAGAAGCCTCCCTAATGAGGACGTCTTGCTCCCGCCGTTGACCAGATGACAGGAGCCGCTCGGGGGCTCATTAAAGCCCACGGCAAGGGCTGCTGTGCGGTCGCCTCCTCTGCCCCCGGCTTGGGCTTGGTCACGTACCAGAGAGCTCAAGCTGCCTTGAAGAAATGGGGCCCTTTCTCTTGAAAAYAAGCCTTTACTACCAGCCAGTGCCTGTCAGGCCCTGCTGTCACCTCTTGCTAASGTAGAAAAGCACCTGGACACAGAAAAAAGGATAGCGGGGGGCATTGGTCTTCTGGCAGGACACAGAAGCCCCCCAAAAGTGATGCCCCAGGTCCCACTTTGGCCCTCAGGCATGGAGAAGCCCTYGGAGAGCAGTGGGGTGGCCTCGTGGCCTCCATCAGCCCACCCGTGTCTGTGCCTGCCTGGCAGCGTCGCTCACGGAGACGTTTTTCTCTTGCAGGCGACAACGGCCCCTGGGCTCAGAAGTGCGAGCTGGCCGGAGGTGTCGGGCCGTTTGCCGGCGCGTGGCAGCGCCAGCGAGGTAACTCGAAGCGTTTCTGCAGACCCATTTGCTATTCTTCAGAGTAGACACGATGCTGGCTCAGGTTTTCCCCCCAAACCACCATGGGGCTGGCTTGTGACACCCTGAGGTCCTGGGCTGCTCCCAGCAGTTGCATGTYGCAGCCCTGCGATGAGCGGGCATCACGAAAGCACCTTGAGTCCCCGTGAGCTGGTGTCTCAGGCCCTTTGCAAACTYGGGGCAAGTAGCCACCGTCTTCAAACATTTGGGGCAACAGCTCTTGTGGGTTTTTGGAGGGGGCCTGAGACACCAAAAGGCTCTGGTTGCCCATKCCCTGGAGTGCAGCGTGGGAGACCGGTCCTCTGCAGGCATCGGGGCATAAAGGTGGGATGGAGAAGGACAGCCCTTGCAGTTCCTGTTCTAGGGTCACCAGCTCCAGCAGGGTCTTACGTGCCCTGCTGTGGTGAGCTGCGAGCGTCCTGGGCACGCAGCACCAGCCCCTTCTTGCCTCGGATGAGACAGCCCCAGTGAGCCCCCTGGGCAGAGCTCTGCGGGACTTTTATTTGCTTTCTCTCTAACATTTTTTTTCCTTCTTTTCCGGCCAAACCATCTGGTTGGTGGGTTTATTTCAACTCGAGCGGCCAGAAGCATGCATTAGTCAGGCGCTTCCCACTTCTGCTTGTATTACGCACTGTAAATGTGTGTCGGGTTATGTTTCCCTGTTTGCTCTGGGTCAGCCGAGGGAGGGGAGGGAAGGGGAGGCTGTGGCGGCAGAGGAGGCGAGTGCGGAGGCAGCGCGTCTTTCCTCATCTGCTTCCTGACACCTACCAGAGAGAGGAAACCGAGGCTGGGTTTCTGTGCAAACATCGCTGCGGACCTGGCAGGCAGATGATTTGCTCTTCTCCTTTTCCGGTTCCCTGAGATACTTTCGTTTGGGTGCCCTGGCCTCAGGAAGAAAACAAAACCTTAATTTTTTTAGTAAACAAACAAATCCTGCTGATGACCTGGGCTGCTCTTGAGCAACTGATGGTCACAAGTCAGAGCATATGGTACAAGCAGTCCAGCATTTGAGAACAAAACTACAAAAACACAAACCCCTTCCAGCATCTTACTGCCCACATGCAGCCCTACAAAAACAGCCCAAGCCCTGGATATCACGTAAGGTTAGGAAGTAGATCAAGTTGTCAGGTTTCTAGGAGCTGGCTGTAAATATCAGCTGGGAACAATGACTTCTGAAATCCCACAGCTTGATGTTGGACAGATATTTTGAAAGCAAAAAAACATATCTGGAACTATAATAGCTACATATTATTGTCAGACTCTGGCTGATCTGTATCTAATACTGCAAACTCCCATGACCTTAAGAGTTCTGTTTCTTTAGTGCGGCACCATGCAATACTTGTTTTATGTAATCTGTTGGGTAACCCTGCCTATCCCTTGAATGCCTCAGCACTTTCCACCTTCGTCTGCTGGCACAGGGGAAGGCACTGTGGACCATTGCTGGCAATGCCCCTCGCCCCGCTGGGCGGCATTTCCGTATTGCTTCCAGTGGGAATGGGCTCTCCTTGCTGCGGAGCGGCATTCCTAGCGGGGAAAGCCTTTTTAGGGAAAGGGAGGGAAGTGGATGAAGGGTTATTCAGGAGTATATACATTTCACATAGTTCAACGTTTTCTTTTAGGGTCCAACCCAAATTCCAGGAATGTTTTCCATTGAGTTTGGTGATTTGGTGATTAGCTCCTCACTTAGAGAGAACAGCACGTCTATGTGCTTTGCTTCCCCTTTCTCCTGTTTGAGAAAGGGGAAGCCTCTGAAGAGGAGCTTCATCTCTGAAGAACTTTCTTTTTGCTCTGCAGTAGCCCCCAACACACTTGGAAAATCTCTTTCCCATCTCTGGCTCTCAGGGCCTGCTCAGAGCCCAGACAGGAGGGAAGCTGTGATGGGCACGGGGATGTCGAGGCCATGGCACTGAATGTGTTTTCAGCCAGCTTTGAGAGGAGGCTCTGGACTCGTGGCTTCCCTCCAGGGACCCACTGGCCAGCACTGCCAGAGGGCAGGGCTGCGGCAGGTGGGGGACCAGGGATGTGGTGGTTTTCTTCCTCAGATGAGAATACTCAGTTCTGCCTTTCCTGGAAAGCTGTGGCCTCCATCAATCTCTGTCACAGCAGGATTGCATCACCGCTGGTCTTGAGAAAAATCCCTGGTTTGCTCTTAGGGTATTTCAGCACAGTTTGCTGCTGGAAATGTGAACATTAGCTTCTCCATGGGCAGCTCTGACTTCCCATGTATCTAAAGATACTCAGAGTATCTGAAGTGAAATATCCAGTCACCATCCTTTGAGAGACTCTACTTGTGAGGGGCTTGTGCCTAAAGCACTGCGCTTACTGGTCCTTGCTGTGCCCAGCCTGCAAGCAGAAAGTCACGTGAAGTACAGATTCCTTATTATGAACATGCTATTTAGTATGCATGCAGAGATGTGAATTGATAATAATTGCGATACTTGATGTCATTTTTTACAGCATCTAAAAATATGGGTGGTGCCTGAAGGCATGTGTGATGCAGATTGGAAGCACTGTTCRTATTTCTAATAGCCTTAAGAGATCCCAGTGCAAACTGTGTCCTGCTGTCTCAGGCCCCGAAGGGAGGAACTCAAGAGGTTTGGGTAGGGAAAGAGAGAAGGGGGAAAATCGCTTATCTGAGCTATCAAGACAGGCAACAGGGTTAGAAACCATGTCCCCCAGCTCTGCATGGTGCCACTGATGCTGTGTCGTATGCACTATGGAGCAGGGATGACATTTGCGTGTGTGTTTTCTTTAGTAGTGTAAGTACAGCTGCAACATTTTGAAAATACAGGATCGTCCCAAATAACTATAAAATAAGGCTGTGACTCACTGTGACTCCTGGAGAGGCTAGGATGGGATGGTGAGTTCCATAGAAACAGCACACGCGCTCCCAGACGAGAGCTGGGTTCAAAGCTTGTTGTGCAGCAGAAAGAACATCTCCTTTCTCTTGGCTGTGCCTGAAGGAAATGGCTTTGGATTAACGCTGTTGCCATGTGCACGCCTGAAAGCAGGGCAAACAAAAGGAAATGGCCTGTAGCTTGGGAAGTTTGTTTGGTGAATTGGTTGAGATTTTCTGTTTGTCCCCTTTCCCCTCTCCCTTCTCTTGTGGCTTCTTGGGGCTCTATATGCTGCAACAAGAGCAGAACTTCTGCAAAACCCTTCTACCCTCGTTCTGGTGCTCAGGACCCCTCCTGTGGTCTTTGAGACCCCAGGAGAAAAGAGGGATGGGGTGACTTTCCTGCAGCCATGCAGAGCTGCTTGTTTCTCAAAGCACAGGCTGGCAAGGGCCAGCCCTGAGGCAGAGAAGGGGTGTTTGGGCTTTACTGGGAAGGAAAGGAAAGGGTTAATTCAATGACAGCAGGGTGAACTGTAATGYTATCAGAAGGAATGTATTTTTAATGGAGCAGTTCTAGCGGGTTGGCGGGGGCTACCAGCGCTTTCTCAAGCGGAAGGCAACAGCTCGCATGCGGTGGGGCCGTTTCCAGCCCTGCTTCCCTCACCTGCGTGTCTGTGTGCATCTACACACGCACATGAGCACGCTCCCRGCGCGGCGGCCCCCGGGGCCCGCTGCGTACGCACGGCCCCTTCGCAGCGACTGTCAGCTCCTTGGAATAATTTCATATATTTCCTGCCCTCTCTGCATTCTCACACAACATCAAAGGTTTTTGAAAATACTGCAGTAGCTTGGTTTAGGGAAGCAGCTCTGCATTTCTCACTTGCTGGAGCAGATGAGAAGTAAAAGGTAGCAAGTGCAAGCCAGAGCCCTTTCTTTTCCCCCTCCCTATTTCTTTAAAGACTCTTAACTTTCTTCTCTCTCTGTGACCCAACTTCATCTCTCCAGTGAAATCTTCCCCCTTTGTTTAAAAAGGGTCGTTTACTTGGTCTCTGCCTCTGAATAGTTCCTTTATAAGGAAAAGTCCTGGGTCATGAGACTTTTCCCTTCGTGAAAAGTGCCTTTGCAGGAGGACACTGAGCACTGCCTGTTTGTCTTACAGGTGGGAGCTCAGCAAAGCAAACAACCTGGGAAGGAGGCCACCGGGTCCCGGCGCTGGCRTACTGGCCCGGCCGAATCCCCGCCAACCGGACGAGCCGCGCCGTGTTGAGGTAGGGGGCRAATACTGCCTTTCCTGGCACCAAGGGGCTTTCTGCAGACCCAGCTGTAGCTGAACGCTTGCTGTCAGCAAGCACAATTGCATCAGAGAGCAGGATGGCTCCTGTTTGCCTTGGCGCTGCGTCAGGCTCCTTGCGATTAAACCAGGAGAAGGTGTGTTCCTGAGCATGGTTTAAAAGGACACCCTGTCACTAGACAGGTGAGAAGCTTTGGAAACCAAGTGATTATATTAATTTTGGCAGCAGTGACCCATGTTGGTTATTGACTGTGGTGTGTGAGACTCTACTTTTGTCCTCTCCCAGGCCCGTAAGACTTCATGCTTCAGCAAATAGGAGTTGAAAGCTCTTTTTGTGAGTCTGGTGGATTCACATTAGCAGCTGTAGGGATCTGTGTTTCTCTTCCCTGCGGTGGCTGAGTGCCTCCCGATAATTAAAAGATGACGACGTTCTCTCTCTCCACCAAGAAGCAGGCTTAGGCTTTGTGGTTTGTGAATGGCTTTATGTGGAGGAGGGTGCGGTTGTGGGAACAGCTGACCGGAGAGATGGGGTTTACAATCAGCTCAGGATGCGGCAAAGTTCAGAGGTGGTTCTGGCTTCTCCTAGGAGTGAGTTTTGGGGGAGAGTGAAGGGGAAGGTTTGCTGTCTCCTCTTCCTCACCTCTGGGCAAATGCTGCAGAGATTTGTATGGAGCTACAGCTGATGCAAATGGAGCCAGCAGCAAATGCTGCTGGCAATTCTGCAGCCCAATGATGGACCATCAGGATGTGGGGCAGAGCCACTAAGCCCGTGCCAGCTCGAGGCTCTCCAGGCACTTGCAGCCCTGCAGCCATCTGCCTTCTCACCCTCCTCGCTGCGCAGCATGTGCAAGCCAGCCCAGCCAGGTCCTTCAGTGGGACTCACTGAGTTGGGTCCGTCACTTCCCACGGCAGTGCTTCAAAGTGAGTTCTGGACCAGCCTCTCCAAGTTCGAGTTGATCCTGCCCTCTTGGCCACCCGTGTAGCAGGAGATCTCCTCCAGCGTGCTYTCTCTTATCAGCTCCTTATGTTTGGCTCTCTCATCCCTCTGTTGACTTCTGCTGCTGCTGTCCCCAGGGCCTGCGTGCCTCACCCTGCCCTCCCTTTCAGAGGGGGAATTGCTCTGCA
This sequence comes from Rhea americana, assembly GCF_003343005.1. NCBI lineage: Eukaryota > Metazoa > Chordata > Aves > Rheiformes > Rheidae > Rhea > Rhea americana. The sequence goes on from NW_028186258.1 coordinate 6,410,286, forward strand.
AAGCCAAGGCCTTTACTGCGAGTGAGGGTGCCCTAAGTCAGGCAGCTGCTGTCCTGCTCCTGTAGGCTCAAGCTGTTTCCCTGGACAGCAGGGCACTTGCACTAGAGCAACAGGATTGCACAGCCCTGTCCTGAAAGACTTTATCTGCTGCTTTTCCACCTCCCAGATCCTGTCCAGCAGGTTTGACAGCTGTAAATCTAGTCAGCTGCCAATGTGGCAGTGGCGGGCACATGGGCTGTGCAGTGCCCAGGGTAAGGAGGTGGCTCTAGAGGGTGCCCGCCATCCCCCAACAGTATGGCTTGGGGCTTTTTATTACTTTGAAAACAAAGACGTGATTCACTGGGCAGTCGGATTCGCACACCGATCTGCAGAGTGCCTTCACTGTCATGGGGGCAGCCAGGAGAGCTGCAGTGTGGAGACTGGTGTAATTTTGCAGCCATATATGGGGCCCTGAGTTGCTCCACTGACGAGCACAATCCGGTGCCTTCAGCCCAGCCAGTTTCCGGTAATCTCCTGTACGCTGACGTCTCTGCAGCTGGGACGCGTCCCACCTCACGGCTTCTCCGGTAAACAAAGCCCAAGTTTTGAAAGTGCTGGCCCAGATGCGTGGAGTTTGGTTATTCAGAAATGCCTAAGGGGGCATCTGTCTCAGACACGGAAATTCAAAGTCAACAAACCCCAAGGAGGTTTCATAAAGTTCAAGTGTGTGACACAAACCAACAAAAGGCAGGAAATTGCCAGCGAAGGGCTGACGGCCTCACTACTGTAACCAGCTCTGCTGTCCAGACCAAATCCAGGAGTGACGTAAGCAGTGGTGCAAAACAACAGCCCCTGGTTTGTGTGCTCCGTGCTCCCCGTCGAGGGGGCAGAGCCGGGGTGGTGGCTGCGGGGGAAGCCGAGGGTCGCAAAGCCAGAGYGGGGCCCCATCTGCTGCTTTGGGCACGAGGTTTGGGGCTTCAGTGGGGGAAAGCACCGGGACGAGGTACCTGGAGTTCTTTGGTCTGGTGTTCCTTGGGAATGTGGTTGCCCTGAGCAATGCCTGCCATCTCCTGCTGGCTGGGTGCTGCCAGCATCTGCCAGGGTTTGTATGTTGATGCGCTGACAACCGCAATGGGATGGGTTTTCTACCCCAAATCCCTCTGAACCAAGCTCCTCTTTACGTTGCAGATACCTGTGCTTCCTGTGCGCATGACGTTTCATCAGTGGATTCCCTTACATCTCCCTGTCCCATCCAAGCCRTGAAAACCCCTTAGAGGAGATCCCAAGAAACCCTGTTTGAGGCTTTTTTGGGCATGTTTCATTGTCCCCTTGAATGTACTTTGGGTTCCTTGGAGCAAGGGGGACCGATGCCCCTGAGCAGTGATGGGATTAGAYGCTGGCTTGCTCACTGCCGAGTCGGATGGCCAGAGCGTGCCAGCATCTGCCCTGGCATCAGGAGGAGGCAACGTGGGAGTTTGTGCTGTGAATTCCCTTTTGGGAGGCAGGGAGGATGGCGCAGAGCCACAACCCGGGCCGCAGGCTGAGCTCACGGGCAGGGGTGCGGAGGGGAGAGGCCGCTTGCTGTCTGCAGTGCTGCCGTGGAGAGTTCAGCTCTTCCTCTGCGGCACGGAGTCACTCTCCCAGGGCTCTCCTCAAAGGGARAGCATGTGCTTTTTGCTGCCCTTGTGAAATAGGGAGGTTGAAGACTTTCCCCTCCACTGATATGGATGGGGAAAAAGCTGGAGGGGGAATTAAATCCGCAGGTGCAACTGGGAAATGTCTGCAGGCAAGGAGTGACTGCTGTGTGATTGGAGAAGTGTGAGCAGGGCTCTGGGATCCTCTGTCAGGAACAGCAGGACGATGGGCAAAGGCCTAGATTAACTGCCTGCTTAAGGCTTCCTTCTGCCCCTGAGGTTATGAAGATGCTGACAGCGTTCGCAATCTCGTTTAGAATAATCTGCCAAGGACTATGTCTTGTCTCTACCTGTGCCTCGCTCCCAGTGGCAGAGGGATGGGGTCCTTTGCGGGTGCACCTGAGGGTGCTGGTCCACCATGTCCTGGGCTGCTAGAGCCACCTGGGCCAGGGTTGCTGCAGCCAGGCTTGGAATTGCTTTCTTTTATGTTCCCTTCTGCATGGGCAAGAGGATTAGCATGGCCAGAGGCTGGGAAAGCTGAAGCCAGCAGAGAAATGCTGATGCTCGCTGTGGTCCTCCCCTGTGCCAGCACGAACTTGTGCCTGCACGTTGATTTCCACAGAAATCTGCCATGTCGGCTTTTCTTAATGATATTTAATTGTTAGAGCCTCCTGCMGCTCTTGTGCCATACCCCACACTAATAAAAAGTAGGGCACTCAAGAAATAGGTCAGTAGGATGATGAATAAGGAGCAAATTGCGCCAGGCTGACTGTGCATGCGGCGCAGGGTTGCGCGGGAGGGTAGCGCATGGCCCGGGGTGTTGGGAGAGCAGGTTCTGCCGCCCGAGAGCTGCTCGGCACTGCACAGTCATCGGGTTGTGCCGCCGTCAGCCCGGGGTGGCCTGGAGCGGAGAAGCTTTCTCTGGCATGGTCGTGTCCAGCATACTCATCATTTCTCCCTGGTTCTCCCTTTGAAATGCCCACCCTGGTTCTCACCCTCGGACAGGCAGAAAGCCACCTCTCTGGGCTCAGGCTGCTTCTCTTACTGCTTTGCTTTTCAGAGGCAGCAGGAAGTTGGAGCTACTTCATTTTCTAAAAGAGCTCTCTTGGCTGGGTCTACTGGGTTGGCAAAAATGGCTTTCCCTTTCACTGCAAGTGCAGTTTCCCTCKCTTTTCTTCTAGGATCTGTGTGCTTGAAGGGCCTTTGCTTTGATGTGAACTTTGACAAAAATCTATTTGTGACTCTTTGTGTGGGGCAACTCTGCACTCAGCCGGAAAGATTTTTAACCACCTTTGCCCTCAGTCATCCGTTATATTGTCCCTAGACCTCCCAGAGGTCTTCCATGTTCCCTKTCCCAACCCTTCTCTTCCAGTCTGGTGGCTTGCTCTGAAAAAAGGTCTTGATCCTGGACTTGCTCTGTGTCCTGCTGAGCATATGGTAGGACAAAAAGGGCAAAAATGACAGCTGGTTGGTGATACTTACTGGTCAGTCTCCAGATGATGCTCCCAGATACTCTATCTGGAGGTGGTATGGGCACAAGGTGGTGACCCAGAAATCCTAGTCGGATGCAGTGTAGCAACTTTGGTCTTGGGCTTTCAAAAGAGAACCCTTTCCAAAATTGCAAGATGACCTTTAGTTCGGGCAGCACAGCATTTTTCTTTCATGCTGGTTGATGATCTGTGTGATATTTGATGTCTGATGCCTTAGAAGTTTCCTCTTTGATTGCTCAGCCCTTCTCGCTCGTCTCTCACCAGCATGCCCTGAGGTGCTGGCTCAGAAAGGGCTCGTGTTCAACGCAGAGATCCAGCACACAGAGGGAAGACTTGTTACCGGCGGTGGAGCTGCTGTGTGATATGTGGGCGAGCAGGACTCTGTGGCTGCAGGGGAATTGCCCCATCCCCACCATCAGAGGCTGTTCACAGACGACACCAGTTGCAGTGTGGGTGAGGAGCAGGGTGGACAGTGGCATCAGGAGCCAAGGAGCTGCCGGGGAGTGCAGGAAAGGGTGGCACATTGACATAGCTGTGGGTGCAAGGGAATTCAGGACTCAGGACACTGAGCTTGGAGCGTGACTTGTCAAGACAGAACTTCAGATGTTTGTCCYGTATCTGCAAGGAGGGGCTCTCTGAACCAAAGTCGAGCTAAGAACCTCCAACCTGCTGAAAATGAGTTGTTTCAGCTGAATTTGTTTTTTGGAGGCTAGAACCTGTCTGGCATTGCCACAGCTTCCTTACCTTGCAAGGCCTCTTTCAACTTCTAAGGCTGTGACCGTTTCCAGAGGTTCTGCTGCTTTGGGGCTGCTTTTGGTAACGATGATTTGAAAGCATATGAATGTGTGCGCTGGGGCCAGGTCTGGAGGGTGCTGAGCACCCGCAGCCCTTGCAGCAGCCGAGGGGGCTGCGAGCCTGAGCCGAGGGCGTGCTGCTTGCAGCGGTTTCGGGTGGACTTGTGCTGATCTCAGTGAAATTCCTGCAGGGATGTGCCCTCGGTTTGCGCAGCGGGGAGCCAGATTTTTTTGGCGCCTCCTGGCTYGCCTGGCCGCTCAGCCTGCCTCTGCGAGCGCAGCCGTAGCCGGGGCTGCTTTTCAGCTCTCCTCAGCATTGTTTGTTCTTATTTGTTCTCTCGGTCTCTTAGCAGCTAAATTAAAACTCATTGAACGGGAGAAACAGGGGCCCTTAAGTTCTGGGCTTTTTTTTCTCTCCGATCACGCAACTGTGTTTGCAGACGGGCTAGTAGCAAGGGGCCCAGCGTGGAAGGACACACGTGAGYGAAATTCCTGCTGCCTTCCAGCAGCACTTGCTGACCTCCGGAGGGAGCGCCAGGCCGGGAGGACCTGCTGCACYGGCTGCCTTGCCGGCGACAGCCCTTAATTCAGCACCGCGGGCTGCCATGGCGTGCGGGGCCACGCCAGCGCCGGCTGCGCAGCGAGGGCCTGAGCGTGCCCGGCCGGGGAGCCACCCCGCTCTGCCCCGCTCTGCCCCACTCGCCCCGCTGTTTTGGTGGCCGGCGGCGCGGGAGGAGGCCTGGCAGAGCAGGACTGCGGGTGCAAGGAGCAGTGCTGGCGGCTGGCTGCTGCTCAGCGGCGCTGGCGGTTGAGCCCCTCGCGCCGGGCGCTYGCCGGAGAAGCCTGCCCTCCGGGGCTGCTCTTGCTCGTAAGTTCCTGCGCCAGCGCCGTCCTTTCCCGCAGCATCTTCTGCTCCCTGCCTGGCRTCCCTGCAGCGCCGTGCCTTCCTGCGGGGCAGCGGCGTCCCCCTAGGTTAAACGCACCGCACACGCCAAGCCTCTGTGTTTGCCCTCTGCCTTGGACGGGGAGCTCTCCGTGTGACTTCACTGCGGCTCGTTTTAGCAGTCTTGGGCGGCCTGGTGTGGGCGAAGCCTATGCAACGAGAGAAGGAGAAATCTGCTTCGCTTTCACCGGCGGGATCTGCCACTCGTGCTTTGCAGCAGGCAGGACGGAGATGCTGCAAGCGAGGGTTAGATAAGGCGGCCTTGCGGACGGGGCTGGTCTCTGATCTCGTTGGAGTCAAGCCTGCTCATTGCCAGGAAATTTGGCCTGCAAAGGGGCAGTGACTTTGCCAAGGCTACGCAACRAGTTGGTGGCAGCCAAGGCGTTCCCAGCCCAACAAGGAGGTTGCTAGACCTGTGGCCTCTCCGAGCCAAGTGGACTTGCTGCCTGGCGTGCGGTCACAGAGAATCRCTGCATTAGAGGTCTGGCTCCGGGCCACAAGCAGCGGACAGCTCGCAGGCACGAAAGCAGCGGCTCTCGCCCTCTGCGTCTCTGAGTTGCCCGTTGTAGGTGGCAGAGTGTGGGATCACCCGCTTCTGCTGCTGCACCGTGCCTACAGCACACCCATCGCGCAGGGAGTAGCCAAGAACGACCCCCAAGCAATATTCTGTGGCTGAGGCGGCAGCCCCTGAAAAGAGAGGATTATGGTGGAAATGCTGACAGGCGTTTTGGTGTAAGTGCACAAAATAGCACTGCTCTCATTTTCCACTCTGGCTGCTATGGCTCGTGCTGTGCAATGCAAAAGTGAGACCACATTTTCCTAGGGCTACGGGATCTGCTGTGATTGGCGTAAAAAGTCACTGTGCTAGCACTTTCTCCCGGGGGGTGGCCTGGCGCCCCGGCATGCCCAGAGCCGGGACCGTTCCCTCGCTGCCAGGTGCGAGGAGCCGTGGGACACCGTGCCGTGCCGTGCCCTGCGTGCCAAGAGCGCGAGCTTCTAGGTGCAGGTCTTGCACAACCCGTGGACCACCAGATCTGAGGTGAATCAGGATGGCCGGACTGGCTCTGAGCTGTGTCTGAGCAAAGAGCTGCAGCGGGGTAGGAGGTGTACGGAGCAAGGGCTTGCCCTGGTTAAGCCTGTGCTTGAATCAATTTTTAATCTTTTGATGTAGAACTTGTTTGTTGTGCTGGGTGCTGCAGGCCCAGGGCTGAGTGTCTGGCCTTTGCTGAGAGCGCTTCATCCATCACCGCCTGTGACCTTGGGCATGTCTGTGGCCTAATTCCCCATCTGGGCAAGGGCGCCTGCAGGGTGGCCCCRTCTCACGTGGCATAAGGCAGCAGATCCAAGCGCGGAGGTGGGGCTGGGTGGCTTTTCCAGGATGCTTCACTTGTTGCTCTAATGAAACCTACTTCTTCCCTCCAGCACTATGGACATTTTCTCTACTCTGGTGGCCCTGGCTGAAGCTGAGCTTCCTCCGAACAGGCGCTTTGATGGTTTGGACGTGTCCCCGGTTCTCTTTGGGCAGTCAGACAAAGGACACAAGGTAAGGCAGCRTCACCGTTCGGTTAATTCCTGCCACAACCTCCCTTGGTGGTGGTAGTTAGTGTTTTGACTCCATCCTGCCGTGGCCAGTGGGAGGCAGCAGGTCAGCAGCGGTGTTACCACCCCGGTGCAGCCGCTCGTCCTCCTCAGCTTTGTCCTTCCGAAGCCGGGTGCATGCTGTGGTGCCACCGGGCTCAGGCCTCGCTATTGCGAAGCTCTGACGAGAGCCCAGCATCGTGGGCCGGGCCAGCGGGTGCTGCCGGGTGCTGGCGGCTCCCAAGCGTGGCCTGTGGAGCACTGCAGACAGACATGCTGCGGTAGCACRGTAAAGACACGGGGGCTTCAGGTGAGACTGCTGTGCCAGGCCTGGGGAAAAACTCCTGCCTCTGAGGGTCGAACAGCAAAAACAGATACGGCAGACAAAGGAAGGGAGGAACAGAAGGGCTGCTGGCATGGAGACCCACAAGAGCATCTTCTTGCTTAGCCGCTCGCAGGCCRGACGGACGGGGTGGCTGGAGACACGGGGGCACTGAGCGGCCCAGGGAGGCTGCAAGGAGGCACGGGGCACAGTCCCTGGGGACACAGGTGCTGGGCCGGGCCGGCAGCGCTCCTCACTGCCGGGGCACTGCTTCTGCAGCTGCAAACTCAGGAATTTGTGCAAGTCTGTGGTTGTGGTGCAGAAGGACTGTTGGGGCTCCTGGGGGCCATACAAGGGCTTTTGGATTAGCTAAGAGTTATCTGCTGAGCAGCCCAGTTAGCAGAAATGCTTTGTTCATAAGTCTGGGATTATAGGTTAAAATCCAAACGGCTCTAGTGCGCAGGGCAGGCGTGACTTCCCAAGTGCCAGAATCAGCAGGACTGTATTTGCTGAGCCAGGAGAAGACGCTGGCCCTGGCTGTGTGCTTAGGTTCCCGCTGCAGGCACCTGGGAGGGTCTTCACCTCCTGCGTTTCACAGCAGCCCCGTGGTGCCCAGCCTGGATAGCCACAGCATTTCTCTTTTSTGATCCCAGGAAGTGCACAAGTGTCTGAAACAAAAGATCACGGCCACTTGGAGCTAGTTGTATATGTTTTATTTATCTTGACAGATAGAGACATAATGAGGCACTCATTCTCTGAGGTCCTTGGCTCAGTAACGTGTCCATTACCGATGTTCAAGTGGGGCAGCCAGTCCAGTGTCCTGCAGTTTTMTGTCCATACAACAGGAGCTGCTGACATCTCCTTTAAGCGTAAAAAAGCGCAGTTAGCAGAACGAGCAGCATGGCGATGCATTTTTCTCTCAGTTACACAAGACTTTTGCTGAACAAAAAAGTGGCTTTAATAGCAATCCCACAGATAAAGCCTGATTTTGCTTTTAAAGTCCATCCTCCTGCAAGCACCACAAGCCAGCTCTCAGCTGGGATCTTGGATTTGCTTTCTGCATCCACCAGGGCTTTGGTATTTAGTTCATATTTATGGAACCCTCTACTGAACTGTAAGATAAACTGCGGAAGTGGATGGGACATGGCCAGTGTGCGCTCGGCTGTGCTCTTCCCGATTAACCTCTCATCGTGGGCCCACGGCGCCGGGAGATGGGCAATAACGGTGTGCTGGGAAATGCCTCCGTTGGYGTAAGCGTGCGGTCTGGGGGAGCGAACCCTGGTCAGCAGTTACTGCGTGTGGCCGGAGCTCAGCCTTTCAGACCGAGAAGTGGTGCGGGACGGGCGCGCAGCCGCGAAAGCGGCCGGCGTTTGCCGGGTCCCCCCAGGGCGTGAGCGCGGGGCGAGACGAGGAGCCGCCCGTGGGGGCAGGAGGCTGCGCGGGAAGGGTCACCCGCGGCYGGGGCTCTCTGCCTGGCAGGGGGACGCCCTGCTTGGGGAGGTTTTCTAGGAGCAGCCRGCCTTACGCAACCGCTGCAGGTACTAACGAGCTTGTTCCTGGCGCCCCGCTTGCTGCCGGCAGCTCCCGGATCTGCCCGGCCTGTCGGCACTCGCCGATTAAGAGCAGGCGCTTGCCGGACGGGCCTCGTGCCCTGGAGAGGCCGTCGGGACTTCCAGGTGTTTGAGAGGAAGGGACGGCTCTGCGGACACGTCCTCCCCGCACGCCCTGCCGCTTCGCRCACGCTCCCACCGCTACGGGCAGGTCCTGCGGCGCGGCGCCTCCAGTCGGGGAGGTGGCAGCTCCCCGGCCTTCCCGGCAGCTCCGGCAGAGTGCTTTCCAAGCGGTTTGGTGAGCGCTGTCGGAGGCGAGGGCGCGAGAGCCCGGGGCTCTGCAGGGCTGGGCTCCGCGGGCCCCGMGGCGCGTCGGTGCTTCGGCGCCGGGCTCCCGGCTCTCTCCGCCGACCCGACGGGCGGGCCGGCCCGCCGCCCACGCGCGTGTGCGCACGGACAGCCCCTCCTGGGACGGCGTGCAGCGCCCGGCACCTGCGTGCTCCGGGCCAGCCCGGGCCTCRCCGTGAGGCGGTGATCGCACGTGGCCCCGCTGCCTCCCGGCTTGGCTGCCTGCACCGCACTTGGCAGGGTACCGAAACTCCCTTTAATCTTCGGCTTGCGAGCAGCTGATAGCAAAACCACCTTTGATGTTGCCGGGTTTTCCTTGACACAAATCCTCTCGAAAGCAGTTCCCTTTCTCATTCGGCCGTTTGATTTACGCACGGCGCTGACAGCTGTTTTTCTAATTTCGGTCTCCCCGGTGCTTTGGAGGCCGGTGGCCGGAGGTTTCCCTGCGTGAGCTCCCCGCGGTAACCTTGCTCTGCGTCCCGGCCCGCGCACTAGGCACCGGTACAACCTGTGACTGTGCTGGGGCCGACGCCAAGGTCCTGTTTTGAGCAAGGGCTATTTACAGTAAAAATAAACACATCATACAAAATGTATTAAGGGTACAAGTGTCAGACAAATAAGCTCTTTCCATTAGCTTAATGTCAAAGGGATGTGCTCCTCCTCCCCACGCACTTGCTCACTTATGAAAACAGCCTGGGGACTAAGTTCAGAAACTAGATTTTTGGGGGAGAAGTGGTTTTTTTTCCTTTTTAAATAAAAACGTCACAGATCAATAGATCGGTCATAGATCTTAGGAACGTTTCTTGAAAGGGCTCGGTAGAATCAAGCTCCTTATTTATTGCAGTAAATTTTAATAGACTTTCTTATGAGGTTTTATGAGGYGCGTTTAGGAAGAAGCCTGTTGGTAGCAAAGAAAGTTTAAGTGCCCTCACACTGATGTTATAGCATCAAAACTGGGCAATGTGTTGCTAATGTTGTCTGGCTAAAGGGTGTCGGCAAAGCCTAGCTTTAAGYCTGGAAGCAAGTGGGTTGGTTTGATTCCTGCTCACATGGCCCTAGTAGCTTAGCTTAGTGGGCCGTTAATAATTAGTAATTTCCACTTTGGAGCTGCTTTATCTCCACCGGCGTGCCAGTATAAATGGACTCAACAGCAAGGAGTTTCTTCTCATACAGAGTACACTATATGCTTCTCTCATTTCCCACCTGAGCTTCCCACAAAGGTTCTCTAAGTATTTTTCTTAAAACCTGGTTTTTACACCAAATTTCAGAAGACATTTTTCCCTTATATTGTGATTAAGAGAAATAAAGGAATTCTGTATGAAAATGAAAAAARATATATTTTGAAATCCCTCACAGAATTCTGGCACTTCTTGAATGAGTTTGGAGGGGGCTCCCAAGACAGCGGCTCCGGTGTGCTCCTGGTAACAGCGTYCCTGGCGCGGCTTGTCCCGGCCACCGCGGGGATCGTTGGCGTTTTTCTGCTGCTCTGCATGGTTAAGCTGCAAGGCTGGTACCCAGGCAGGCAGGGTGCTATGGTGATGAGGCCCTGGGGGCACCTCCGGAGAGAGAGGAGGGAAGAAACTCAGCTCCCAGGCGGGTGCTGGAGCTCCTGAGCTGCTTGCGTGGCACAGGGGTGTAGGAGAGGAGGGGAGCCGAGCTGGTGGGAGAGCAGGAGCCCGTGGTGAAAGCTAGGTTTGGAAAAAACTTGTGCCCTGCTACCTGAGTGTCTCAGCTTGGCCTTTATAAAGGGAAGAGTGTACATTGGATCTTGGGCAGTTGACACGGCATGGTTGGACCCAACCTCCATGCTGGGTTTGAGGAGGGATCCGTGCTGTATTATGCTGTATTATGCCCCGTTGTAAGGGCAGGAGCAAATGGGAGTGATCTCCAAATGCTGGGTGCTCCAGAGGCGCAGGAGCGAGTGCATTCACCCAGGGTGCTCTCATGTCCCAGGGCACAGTTCCCGTACAGGCCCTGACAGCAGGACACCTGCTAAATCATTACAGCGCTGATCAGCTGTGAACACTGTTACTAAACTTGGCACGGCAGCTGCCTACAACTTCAGCAGATGTTTCTAATTTTTAGCACAGTGGAAATTTCTTGAATCACTTTTAAACTCCATTCCTAGGGAGGAAACCTCTAGTGACTCATCACTAAATGAGGCTATTGGCTCCAGAGCAGATATTATCTGACAGACAAGCCCACTGAACCATCCAGCTCACTTGTCTTCTCTCTCACGAGTGCCAAGGCAGTCATCCTGTGCAGCTCAAGTGTTCTAAATACTGCAATGGACAGATCTGACCCACCCTTCCCTCCTTCCCTTCCTCTCACCCCGATTCCCATTGCCGTGACTCTTGTTGTCAGGGAAGGGAGCACTCTGAGAACAGGGTGAGTCAGCCAGAGGAGACAGACCGTGAATGGCATTTCAACACCTAACCTAAGAGAACAGCCTCTGCTTCACTAGAGACATGAGGTCATCCTGAACTTGTGGCTTGTTTGCTGGTCCCGGATAACTGCACAGATTTTTTAGATGTCCCTGCCATGAGTTGAGCTGTAATCACAGCAGGAGGGATGGAGATGTGTGTCTTGTTGTACAGTAGGGCAGTAGTGGGTAAAGGTAGAGTAGAAGAGCACTTGAGGCTCTATACAAAGACCATCACAGCTGGTAGTTCTGAGAAATTCTCTTCTGAAAGGCCTCACACCTTCAGAATCTCATTCTTGCAGCAGAACTGGTCTGGGGAGATAAGCTCCAAGGGTTAGTATAACTGGGGTAAATCAAGAACAGAATCTCTRTTTCCATTTAGAAAATGATATTGATCTTTTTGGAAGAGAGTGGATGAGATTTCTATCAAAGGAGGTTGTGACTGAGTACAAGCAAGGAGAACACAGCAGGAGACTATTTAGTGCTACAACATCAGCAAAGAAATAGAGGTGTTACCTGCCAGTGCAGAAACAGCTGCAGTGGGGTTAATCTCACCCATTCAAGCAGTGAGATGCTCCCGTTGAGAAGTGGTAGAAACCAGGACAATCATTGTGAACATGTGAGGCAGATGCTGGAGTCTCCCTTGTGCACAGTTAGTGCCTGTCCAGCAGTTGCCAGGGAAGATGACAGGCTCAGTGGGCTGCGGCTACTGAAATGTGCTGCAGGAGGAAGCCTCTGTACAGATTTCCAGCCAGCAAAGAATGAGCTGGCAGGTGGCAGGTCCAGCACTATCTTGGCCATGCCCTCTTGCAGGACCAGGAAGGCACAATAAAGATACTGATGTTTCCTAGTCTCCTTTTGGTGTCACACATGTAGGTCTTTCAGCATGTAAAATTTGGTTTGTTGTCAAGCTCCTGTGGTTTGCAGGGGCTAAATGGCATCTTTAAATGTGCACATGGTCTCATGTGGGGAGGGAGCAGGTCTTGTGACAGAGCAAACTTGTTCTGCTGTGGTCTGACAGACGATCTTCTGTTCTTCCTTTAGATACTGCTTCACCCCAACAGTGGGGCAGCTGGGAAGGATGGAGAGATAGAGGCACTGCGACTGGCTCAGTACAAGGTGTTTTACACAACAGGTACTATGTCTGTTTTGGAGATCAAAAAGTCTAGAAGAAAGCTGCTGAAGTTATTGATTCCCTGCTGATAGGGTTAAAAGCYAAATCAGATTAATACAAGCAAGAACAAATCCAGCAAGGAGTAAGTATAGGCCCACACGTGTCTGCATGATGTGTTTTGCAGTTTTGGGTTGTTGACCTTGAAAGCATTCTTGGACTAGAAGTGGGGCCTGGGCTCCCAAAGTTGGGACATCGTGAGAATGGACTGAGAGCACCCTCTGTGGTAGYCTCCATTCACCCTGACATCTAATAGTAGGGCTTTTCTGGGCCAAAAATTTTATATGCTTAGAAATAGACCTGTGCTGAGGGTGTTGGGCTAGTCTGAAGATGAGATGTTTAGCCTGAAGGTCGCCATTTCATGAGACATCAAAGACAGTTTTCTGCTKGAGACTACCTGACTCTTGGGCCATATAGAAGGCCTGGGTTCGCTCCATGGTCGGGAAGGCTGTGAGTGCTGCTGTCCTGGCACAGACTGCTTGGCAGGTGGCTCATCCTCTGGCTGTTCCTTGGGGTTCACTGACCCATGCTGCTTCCAAAGCCCCCAGTTATTGGTGRTACCTGGAGTTCTCACCTTCATCTTGCTCTCTTTGTATATGACTAGCCACCTTTGGGCTATTCTCAGGCCTCTTTTGCTTCTTGCTTCTCTGCTGTCAGTGTGCTTAGCCCATGAGATGCCTCACAGTTCTCTCCTAGCTTGTACAGCCTCCAGATGTCCTTTTATAAATGGGTCATCTTGGAAACCCAGCTGCAACCTGGCTGGAGGGCTGAGGCAACCATGGCTGGAGCCTCACACCTGGTGCTACACCTCTCAAGTTAAAATTACCCARGGCAAATCCTTTGCCAGACAGTGCAGCTAGTCTAGGGCCTGTCTCTTAGAGCATTTCTTCAGTGTTGTATCTCCAGTATCAGGCACAACTGACACAGATGGATAAGGAATACAGAGTGATACCTAGGCAGTGGTGACCAGCCTGGGACTCCAGTGTTTTCCCCTTGGTTTTCTCTCTAGGAGGAGCAAAGGCTTGTGATGGAAGCATTGGGCCAGAAGAGCATCACCAGCCTCCTCTCATTTTCAATCTGGATCATGATATCCAGGAGCAGGAGCCTTTGGACATGGCATCCAGAGAATATCAGGCAGTGTTACCTGCCGTCAGCAGAGCTTATGCAGAAGCTCTTCAGGATATTGCAACAGACAACGTCTCGGTTGCAGATTACTCCCAGGACCCAGCAGCAATCCCCTGCTGCGATGCCCAGCACGTGGCCTGCCGATGCCAAGATCACGGGTCTCCTGCAGCCTTGCTGAACCATCACACCGAAGGAGCAACGCAGCTCTATGTTTAATCAAGTAATTGCTCAAGCTGTTCCTTTTCTGATTCTGGCTTATGTTAACAGGACTGTCATTCAACCTGGCTCCAGGCTTGAGGTTGGCCATGGAGRACAGGGATGGAGGCTGTAGTTCCCTTTGCTCCATGCTAGGAAACAGCATAGGTGACTTAAGTGTCTGTATGGGCATGTGGAGAGGGTCCYCTTTCCTGCAGCTCATCACAGACCAGGACTGTTCCTCCAGCAGACCTGTCCTGTGTTTCTGGAAGAGCAGGTCATTACAGAACCTGGTGGTTCTGGGCTTGTAGAAGTACAGAAAGAAAGCAAMGTTTTGTAAAGCTTTTTAGCTGAGAAAGAGCCAGGACTTGGATGAAAATAACCTTCTCTGAGACCTGGCTTTTAGAGAATTCCTCTGGGAAATTCTCTTGCCTTTCCATGATAGAAAATGAACCTTATAGAAGAGGGCCTATGAGAGCACAAGCAAGGGAAGGAAGGGGCCCACAACCTCAGAACAAACATCCCTTACTGGTGCTGAGACTCTGGAAGTCTGTTGTAGAGAGAGTATTTCCTGCCTTTTCCGTGCCAGGACAAGGTGAGTGCTTTGGGAAATGAAGCACCTGCTTCTCTAGCTGCTAAGTGATTTTTTTTTTCAGCAGGGGTGGCATTAAAAACCRTAACTGCCTGTAAGAGAAAAAGGGGTTGGGGCTCGTAGTGACAGCTGCACTGTGTTTCCCCGGCCTCTTGCTAGGCATGATGCTTGGTTTGTGCTAAGGCTTTTCTGCACTGACCCAGCGGAGATCAGAGATTGTTCTGAGGTGACAACTAGCCAAGTCATGGTAATTTGAAAGGCTGTTTGGAAATGTGCGGGAGAGAGGCGTGTGATGCAGAACTGGGGTAACTCTTCCCTGTCACCTCTCTTTTGAAAGACCAATGATATAACTGCATTTTGGGGAAAGTTGACTGGAGAGCGTCTGCCCCTAGAACTCCCAGCAGATCAGGGCTGCAGGCAGAGCTGCAAAGGCAAAAATCAAAGGTGCAGCTGTGACTTCGAAACAACCAGGATTTCTCAGCAGCTGCATGAGGGTTTTGTGAAACAGTYTGGACTCAGATTTAGGCAACCAAATCCTTTTCTTGGATCTGTCTGYAAGTAGCTTGTCTAAAGCAAAGCAAGGTGTTAAATGAGCAACAGGGAACTGGGAGTTGTAATTATGGACAGCTCTGCCGAAATTTAGATGGGCTGCCCAACAGTTCACAAGTAAGTCTGGCCTGCAGCCTCCTCACCTCCCTTGCTGGCACCACATGAAAGCAGSAATGCTTTGCAGACTTGGCCAGGTCGCTGTGGTCCAGGTGCGGCGGAGAGCAGACTTCCTTTCACCAGGGCCCCAAACCCACTCTTCCACGAGCTAAAACTTAATCAAGACTGACATCTTTAGGGCCCCACAAAGAACAGCAAGAGCACAGGCAGCAAGCAGCCAGGGACAGACTGTGACTTTATTCTCAGTCTTTAAACATAGCAAATTGCATCTTCTCTAATATCACTGCAAAAATACTTTGCCTGGGTAAAATAGTATCTATATACTGTACAAAGACTTAAGTTCAATATATCTTCCTGTAAGTACATTTATACACATAAAACAGCATAAATTAGAAAAGGGAAAGACACGTATATAAAATTCTGGTTACATACAAATCTGATTAAATTAGCATTTACACTGTGGTTCTAACATATAATTTGTTAAATATAGCACTGTGCATACAGTACRTGAACACCCCACCCAGACACCAAGTCAAACAAGGGGCTAGCGGGGCCAGATTCAGTTAAACATACTGTAGTGAAAAGCAGTGGCCCACCTCAGATTTTTTTCTCTTCTTTGGGATTCACAAATCTATTCTTCGATATTCCTGGCTTTTCCAAAGAACCTCCCAGCAGCTGTTCTAAGYGCAGATGTTTGCTTCTCATCATGACCTCTTCGCTTTGCCCGGCTGACCTCCACGGCACAAGATTATCTACCAAAATCAAAACAGAATGGCCTTAACTTTTTTCCCAGCAAAAGGGGGTGTTTCAAGTTGGTTTTACGCACCTGGAAGGAAAAGGGGGAGGGAAGTCTTATAATTTCACTTTCCATTTGAAGGGAGGTTCATGGGCTGGTTTATTCCCCCCCCCCCCAAAATTTGTAGTCCTGAGACAGGAACCATCTGGCTTGGTGATAAATACATCCTGTATCTAGCTGGCAGTGCGCTGAGCACAGATGCACTTGCACAAATTCAATTACTAGGAGTGGGATTCGTTCACCTCACTAACGTCCTCCCAAAAGTTAAGCTCTGGGGTGGCCGGAGGGGAGAGGAGCATGACATGTATCACCTTGTCTCTCTGGGCACTGCAGAGGCAAGCGTTACACATCTACATTTTAAACTCAGGTGAGGGGAATCATATCCTAAATATCAGCAAAACCTTTTAGTGAAAGAGTAAAGCAGAAACATACAGGAAATAGGCAGCAGCAAGGACTTTAAAATGCTTCATATTGGCTACTCATGTTTAAACATAAGCCATAGGAATAGAGACCTGCAGAAAGATTTACACCTAATTCTGGATAAAGCTTGGGCAGAGCTATAGGTGGGTATCTCTGCTTGGACACTAACCACAGGTCTCCCTTTTGGTCAGCTCCAGCCTTTCCAAAAGTGCCCTGTGTTTCCCAGACGTACAGATGCGGTCCCTGCAGCTGAGGCTGCAGGAAGGTCTGCCCAGGAGCTCTCTCTCTCCAGGGCACACCGAGATCGGGAACATCAYCTGCCCTACTCTGAGGATCACAACATTGGCTCTGGATTGTACATTGCCAGAGGGACCGCAGTTAATGCGGTGATAAGCTGGGCTTCATCCTGCAAGCCYCAGCTGCCCCAAATGCCTGTTGGAGTTAGAGGGGCAGGAGCTGCTGTAAGGAACAGGAGGCCAGACAGATTCTGCCAAACTTGCTCATCCCCCTTGGGAAGAATGATTATTAGTCGAGCTCCACAACAAAATCTTTTGCCTTTCCTAACAGTCAGCAGCTAAAAAACAGAAAAAAAATAAAATCAGTATCATCACGTCTGCCCAACTGAAAGAGGGAAATGCCATCCAAACAGTGGGGAGGAACGTGAACAAATACAGGTCACGCGTTGCCAAAGATGCGGCAACAACCTGATTACTTGTATTAAGAATCCGTGGTTTGGACAAACGGGGACGTGCACAGAGCCCACACCAGTGCACTGATGGAGGGGAGCGTCTCTGCCGCCTGCGGACAGCCGTACTCCTGCGGTGGGCACGTCGGGGTGCTGGGGAGGCTGCAGTGCACAGACCGCTGGGCGCTGGAGGCATGGCTGGGCTAACGCTCCTGCCCGTCCTTCCCGAGGAGCAACCTCGCGCGTTGCGTGCTGCGGCGACCAACTGGTGGTTAACGCTGATCGTCGGGACGAGACCTGCACAAACCTACTYGGGCTCTGCACGTGGCCAGCCAGCACCTCTCGGGCTCCAGGCACAGTTTGACTTAATGAAACAGCTTTGCTGGTAAAACCTTCAGATCAACTCCGTTCCTGAGGCTTTGATTCTCAGAGCCTGCAGAAGAGTGCAGCCAAATGGAGGAATTGACGGTGCGTGCCTGGAAAAGCACTGAGAAATCTGCTGAAAGAAAATACCTTGTCTACTGGATTTCAGAGGTTTTGAAAGATCTGCTGGTATGCATTCTTCAGGTCCACACTTGCCATGTTGTTTCGTTCTTGCTACATSCTGTAGGATTCTTGTGTAAAACCTTGTAACACTACCCCAAACCTTTTCTAAATATGATTTTTGGGGGCAACGACGGTGGCCCTGAAAGGCTGAGCTGGCTGTGCAGCCAGGCTGGTGTCAGCAGTGCACTGCCAGGCACAAAGCATATACCAACAACTCCCAGAACTGCTAGMAACTTCTGCAACTCTAATGAACTACTACAAAAGTGGCAACTGCTTGGACAGATAATCAGAAAACAACAGGAACTGACACACCATTCRCAGGCATAACTGTAGGTAAAACTAGAAACAACTGTCAAATAAACAGAGCTGGGTTCATTCTTCCCCTACTGCAAAGTCTGATCACCAGAAGGGTGATGCGGCTTCTCCCAGCAATTCTCAAGCACAGCACCTTTTCCTCGGATTAGCTTTTAGCCTGCTGTCCATCTCAATAACATCTGAGTACTTTCCGCATAAGATCAACAGCAATTCCAAGCTCCTTAGTGGACCTGAAAGCATTTAATCCACCCCTATCAATGCAAGCAAGATACGTAATTGAACTTGTTTAACCTCTTGCTACAGGATTCTTCAGCAGTGCTGGCATAATCAGTAACAACATCCACATCATTAATTCTTGTTGAGGTCAGTTTTTAAAATCACATAAGTCCTCCCTGGGTTTCTCATCTCTTCTCTGACCTGTCCCTCCTCCTAGTTAATGAAGAGGCGGTTTCCTGCAATCAGCAATAGATTTTATGTTAGAGTGAAGCCGCATTTCCTTACTATTAACAGTTGAGTCTCTGAAGTCCTGCTCACCAGCACTTGAGGTCAGGGAAAGGCAAAATGTTTTAAAACGGAGAGGCACTGCTGGGTTCTAAGCACTGCTCTTTCCCCAGAAGTATGTCTAAGTTCAAAGCCATACTCGTGGCATGGGCTGTGGGTGAATATTCCATTTTGTCACAAGTTTTGAGGTTTGTAAACATCTTTTTGTTGCACTCTGAAAGACAAACAAAACCCTTCCCATGTTTCCACAAAAGAGAATGCTGTCAAAACATTTTTGTTGGATAAGGTCAGGTTTTCTCTCCCTCCTTTGCACAGAAGTGACCAATTCCTGAAACCCCTTCTGAACGAGTCATTGAGACTGAACATTTTAGCACTGAGAAAACAGCAGAGTTCAGTGAAAATTCAGAGCATCAAAACATCCTGACCGGCTCTCCTTACAAACTATCACAGCAGGAGCCAATGCTGCACTGGCAAGGAGACCAGCTGCACAACACACTACTTCCAGCAACAGAGGGGAAAAAAACTGAAGTCCTAGCTGCAGACACTTTACCTGGAAGCTCCTATTGCTACGCCACCATAKCAGTGAGTATTTCTGGAAAACTCCTTCCCTCCCACACCACCTCCTCCCTATGTTACACAYGTAAGTTCCTCTGTCAGGTTAATTACAGCGCAGGATTTTGACAGATCAAAGTTCATCTAATGAAGCACCTGCTGTTGTACAGCAGGGGTTTGGGGCTGCTTTCATACTGCCTAGTCCCAGCASGCACACTCATTCAGGAGCAGCGTGATTCCTGCTTGCTGGCATTTGCTTGTCCCCAAGCCACATGTTCAAGTGTAGGTTCATAGAAAGAAGTAAAGGATTCCTTCCTGGCCCTGCTCCTCCTAGGAACATTCCTTCCAGATGCCTGGGCCAGCAGCTCTGACAAGAGGGGAGACATTTTAAATATCCTTCCTAGGTAACGGAATAGGACAAACAGAAAACTTTTGTTCTGAGTTTGCAATAGGTTATGTTACAGGTAACAAAAGAGATTTGGTCCAAAGTTTATGTGGCTTGAAAAGCTGGATTTAGGTCGTGTTTAAAATGGAGTCATGAGCTAGTCATTTTTTATGTAACACTTTGCATCAGTTGAAAGTGCCTTACAGAGGAGGTCAGCCTCAACATATGGAACAAATCCTGGGACCCCAGTGAAGTTTTTACTTCCTCCTCCTTCAGGCAAAATTCCAACAGCAAGATGTGTAAAGATAGAGTAAAGGATTCAAAAGTCTGCCAAGTTTACAAATCCATTACAATATGCTGCTGTATTAATGTATTACTATTATGAAGAGACTGCTGATTACAACCAGGTCATATCATGATAACCAAGTTCTGTCCATTTAAGGATTAAATATTTAACATAATAAATGCTTGTATAATAGGAAGAGGAGCAGGAGAGACACTGCCAGGCTTAAGTTAGATTTTTTTAAAGCTAGTATGTCCTTCCAATGCCAACAGAGAAAGTGCCATTTAAAAATCATAAAATATTTTAAAGGCTTTTCATCTTTGTATTGGGAAAAGGAGTTTCCTTTATAGTTGGCTTGGAAATAAGAGGACTGGTGAGATTCAGTTATGTCCTGGTTGCTTTCTCATACGCTAACAAAACTGACTGAAAATGGTGCAGGGAATATTAAGTGTTTACTTCTAAGTGATGGTGTTGTTCAAATTAAAGCTATTCCTGCTTATTAGCAGTCAAGATACGTGCAAGGCACAAAGGTCAGATCTGGATYTGAACGTCATTCTGCACCTGAACTTCATTCAGCTAATTTGTTCAGATCCATCTCTAATTATTAGGTTTGATCATCTTTCCCCATCCCTAGCTGCCATTCAGTAGGGGTGTAATCTTCCTGGCACTGTCCCTATAACTTAATTAGTTATCTTAAGCTTCACAGTGAACTGGGACAAGGTGGGGGCAACGATATCTCTTCTGTAAGAGGTTAATATTTTCTTCTTAGCATGAGGGTTGTATTGCTGYTTTACGGATCCTGAATGCTCACAGGAGGAAACTCATTCTCGTCATCAAGACACACTGGTCCAGTTGCAAACTCATGCTCTGGGATAACCTCTCCTCGCAGGGCACCACCATCCTCTGAATAACCTGCCAAAGTGAAAATGCAAAACATTAAGGATAAACACATGGAAGAAGGCTGGAAAAACAATGGAGACACCATTTTATCTGTGTTTTAGCACAGAGGTGTTTTCTCTGGCATTTTGGCAGAGCACTGGAGGACTGCAGAAGCAAATGATAACTCCAACACTACAGACTAAATGGCTAGTTCCTGTTGCAGAAGCATTCTTCCTCCCACCATGAACGCAAGCACAAATCCTAGAATAAGATCCACATCTGTATGCAAACTGTAAGATTAGAGATTATAATGTGAGAGTCACCCTGTCCTCTCCTGCAACAACTTAGTGCTAGCTTCATTACTGAAAGGTCTAGCAAGTTCAGGAGAATCTGTAGAGATCTTGGCAAAAAAAAATCAGAAGATCTGACTTCTACATCCATGGTTTCGACTCTGGGAAACCAGTCTGGCAGCTGGCAGCAGCTGCTGTCTGACAAACTGTAAAACAAGACTGGACGTAGTTACTACTCTTCTAGGGAGCCTCTGCACAAGGAGAAGTACCAGAAGAGAGTCCTGGGAAGCAGAACAAAACTCCTGCCTTGTTCTTAGGGGCAGGGGATGAACCATGAGCTCCAGAGATTCCTGCTACCCCAGCCTGCATTGCCCAGGTAACGTTTCTGGCTACAATGAGCCTTTGGAAGTTTGAGGACTTCCTATTTTGCTCCACGAGGCTTTTGTGCCTTAACTAGGAAGGGCCGACCTGACACTTACCTGGCATGGTTGAAGTTGAAGGCACTGTACTTTGTCTGGCTACAGTTGCTGCATAAGTCTGAGGTAATGGAGGCTGGAGGTCATTTTCTTTGTTCTCCTCCATCTTTCCTGAGGCAAGCAGACTAATTGTACAGGAACATGAGAGAGGAAAAGAATTAGCTCTGATCTTGCCTGTYTCTCCCCCAGCACTAGTTGAGACACGTACACACGCACATCCATGTCACCTTGAAACACATCAGGTGTTTGAGGTTGGACTAGATGATCTCCAGAGGTCCCTTCCAACCTTACTGATTCTATGATTCTGTGATTCTATGATCACCCATTTGTAGCACTGCATCCAGGCACCAACTGCAACCCTTGCAGTGCTGCAGAGGGGCAGCTCGCTGTTCTCTACAAATGAAGCAGGAGGGGAAAGGAGTAGGGAAAGTGCAACTACAGCTGCAGGACAATGCTGGCATGAGAACAGAAAACAGAAGACTGGCCACAAAGGCTTTAGATCACAAAGGCAAACAGTGTTTCTAACTACAGAGGGGTCTACAAAGGGCTTGCAACAGGAGTGGAATAGGTGGGTAAAGCAGCACTGGCTAGTTTAGGATGAAGTTTGAGCAGAGATATCCTATGATGTAATTTAACTCATGACCCAAGAGGCCCTTTCTGATGCTAAAACAGGAACCCACATAGGAAGCCAGCCTGCCAGCTCCGGACTGCCAGTTCACAACAGGAGCGTGCGGGCGTCAGCAGTGTCTGAAGGAGGCAGCCAGGACAGAGCACGCTGGACAGCTCAGCTTTGAAGTGCTTTTGTTTTGTGTCTTTTAAAAAACTGCTGGCATTTTCCTGGCTGTCAGCCACCTCATTGCTTAGAGTATATGTTACATCCCACCCCACCCTGAAGGCGTCACATCTGGAGCCAAGTAGCCCAGATGTGGGGTTACGTGCCTGTTCAAATTTGCATACAAACTAAACAGCAGCAGAGAAAACTCCCCTTTGACACTGCACGCCTGCGTGCGTGCGTGCATGTGCGCCTTTTCTTGCTTACAGAAGCTCCCAGACTTGCTCCACATGATCACCCCCCCTGAAATCATCTCTCTAGCACCCAGCCAGCCCTGGAAGAGGTACTCTGTTCTCCTGCCACCCTAGTGGTCTGTCGGCTGTTGTAGGAGGCACTTGTAAGACCCAGCTGCCCACCTCTGCCATCTAGGCTGAAATGTCCCAGAGCTGCCTAGGGATTGGAAATGTCTGTAGTTTCTTCTGCAGAAAGCCTCAAGTCCCTGCTTGCTGGCATGGGTTCCAAAGGGATAGGATCTGTCAGATTGGGCAGTTAAAAAAAAAAATCACATGTCACTTCTGACACCCTTGCTCCTACAGTTTCATTTTGTACTTTCAGAAGAAATTTCTGTCACTTTTTAAAGATTACCCTCTGTATCAAATGTGCCTGGAGCACCAGTGCACTCAAGGTGTAGTTACCTGTGTTTCTTAATTAAGACACACTCCCCTCCATCTTGTGGGTCCAGGTTGTAGATGTAGAGATGTCCATCTGACGTTGTCACCAACAATCKAGGCAGCTTCTGAATCCTAATGAGAAAAGCATGAGTCTGAATGCACATATCTGCATATAGAGCCAAATGTTTGCAGCAAGGAGAAAGGGTTAAACCTCTCATACCCTCACCCTCGTACTGCTGCTTGCTAAGGAGGGACTTCCAGCCACCAGCAGAGCTGCTTCCAGAAGAACATACCTGGTCTAAGAGCATCCACACAAGTGGCTGCATTAAATGGCCCAATTCACAGACCTAAGTTACTGCTGTGAGTTAAGAAAGGGCAATGCAGCCTGACCTGTACCTCCATCCTGGACTCTCATTTGTAGGAGCCTGTGGGAGGTAGCCCAGATGCAGAAAGCACACGCGTACACACATGTGCACTGCTCTGCAAGTGCAAGATAATGGACAACAGTTGTGGTGTTCTGTGTAGATAGCTACAGCTGTCCACCAGCTGGCGTGGCAGAGGGAACGCTGATGTTATTACATACGTGGAAAGGGCACAGATGTTCCTTTGTCCAGAGATGTTTAAGCGGACAGTAGCAAAAGCTCGATCCTGGTTCATCATTCCTGATACTTGAGCAGGGAGGTAGTTGGTGGCGGCCTGGAACATCTTTCCCATGTAACCACTCCAGGTTGGAGGCTCTTCTGGTCGGCTGAGGGGAGGGTCACAAAGCAGCAACATTAAGGCTACTGCAGCTAGTCAAAACAGCTCAGGAACAGCTGAAATGTTCCTGATCTCAAGGCTTTCTTTGGAGCTGTACACAACTGTACCCCTGTGCATCCTTGTACAATCACTTCCCTTCCTATCAAGAAGGGCTGATTTGTTGGCACCAAGGGAAAACAATGCAGTGCTGATCCTTGTTGTCTACTTTTTCTTCACAGTTCCCACTGCAGTGTTAGAACCCTGGATAYGGCCATTAGAAAGAATCTTGCTTTAATGTGGGCTAGAGAAGTGGTCATTAAAATGTAACAACTTAGATGTAAAAATCTTTATCCCCTTCTTTGCTGTGGGGAGGAATGGGAAGAACTTGGATACTAAGGAAGGAGGCAGGAGATGGCAGCAACTAATGAGCGCAGAACATGCCTTGGGAGGCTGACAATAGGGATGCAGTGCGTAGCTTTTCACAGGAGTGAGTCCCTCTGGGCAGGARGCAAAAGAGATGGTTTGCAACTAGTGTTGTTCATGGAGAATACATGGTGAAATGGCGGCCAGCTGTGCAAAGGTTGATATCTGAGGCAGACACAGCCCTGGAGCAAACAGGTTAACCCAGGGCCCCCTCACCTGTCAGTGAGATGTTCCAGTTTAAAGATGTGCACGGTCTCTGTGTTACTTGAAGCACACAGGAACTGGGAATCCATACTGAATACCAGAGAGCTGATGTTCACATACCTAGGGCCAAGGAAAAACAGAACTGGTCATATCATGGCACATCACCAAATGGGAATTGTTAGGTTTTGCTCACAGACAAGAGGATGGAGAGCCCATACACTGCGAAAAGGACCATGCCTGCCTGCTGCTGAGCTTGCAGGCTGATTGACTAGCATTTCCCTAATCCCTTCTTTCAGCAGAGYGGAGTTAGTGACAAAAGCCAGGGAGGCAGCATGTGTTTGTGGAGAAAACATCTGTGCTTCCCTTCCTAAAGCAGCTAAAGCATTTGGTACTGTAGAAGCCAGGGAGGATGTGCAAAGCGCTGGATAGTCCAGATATGTGWGACATCTCAGGTTCACCAGGGCCAGGGCGTCTCCATTATAGCAGTCTCCGCACTAGCTGAAGCGCATATAAAAAGTCACAAGCAGGCCAGGGATGTGGGACAGGAAGAAATCTGGAAACAATCCACTGAAAACACTTGAGGGGCTCTGCTGAATCCTTGCCTTCAGACTTGGGGTCTGCTCCAAAGACTTGGTAGCTTCAAAGCAATCCCTTTGAGAAGGCAAGAGTCAGGATGATAACTTTGGGGACTTCATTATTTTAAGTAAGAAACAAAGAAGAATACAGCAAATGGACTGAATCTACCTCTGTTCTCTGCGACTGCCCTGTTCTGCAACACACTGAGTTGAACCACTAAGCTTGCCGGAGGCAGCGTGGCTGTCTGGCACAATGACATTTCTATTTGATATGATCACTCTTGTTTTCTTTCTGCAAAAGATGCCAAAGCCACCAGGATCTGACGTTGCCATGTCGCTATGTTTACATTTCTGCTCCTAGAGCCTTCTGTACACTGATGGAGGAATGAACTGACCTTTTCATCCCTCGCCGGAATTCGTAGAGCTTTTGCCCACCAGGAATGGAAAATACACGAATGACTGTGCCCTGCAAAAAATGCAAGTGGAAAGATCACATGGGAGCAAAGCAAAGAGCGAGAGCCCTTTCTTGAACACACCAAAAAGAGTCAGTATATGCAAAGATGGCTTCTGTTGGTCAGCCAAGGTTCACCTGAACCTGGGGTAAACCTGAACCCAATAAACTGGCCTCTTACGAGTCAGCATCCTTTCGTTTGCCCCTCCCCTCGGTCAGCTCTGTTTAAAAAAAGCACTGCTCAGAGCTCCTGTTCTCCATGCACCAGGCCACCAATGYACCCGGGCTAACAGTGATCCCGCTGCCAGCTGTAGGCTGAGAGCGGCAGGCAGCAAGGAGGTTGCTCAAAGCTGCGCTCACTCACTTTTTCGGAAGCGCTCGCCAGCTTCGACCCGGTAGAGTTGAAGGTTAGAGCAGCCAGAGGCCCATCATGGGCAGGAATTGTGCAGGCTGTTTTCTGTAGGACAGAAGGTATTGTGAGTGTAAAGAGGCATGCTACTGCTCAGGTGTGTAAGGGGAGGGCGTTCCCTGCCTTGAACCCATCTAGGCCRTCTGCACGTGTTCATGGGATCATAATGTGGTTATTGTGTCCTTTGAACACCCTCAGCATTTCTTATCTCAGCTCTGCATCAAGCTTCATCTTCTACCTACTACAGTCACTGTGATTAAGCAAAGTTCATTTCAGCTGCAGAAGTCCTCAGCTCCCCACCTCTCTAGACTAGGCTGCAGGAAAGCAACGGCACCTTCTCTGAAGCCCAGTGTTGTTTTTGTGCGGAGAAGGAGCTGACCTCCATGCAGTTTGCTCTCTGCACACCATGACTGTACAGTGACTATTGCTGCAGCACCACCACCCTGATACCTGCAGGAAGCCCAGTACGAGGGGCTAGTACCTCTCACAGCAGCAGCGTGTGTTTTCCCCTTGTGCTCTGCTCCTCCCCTGCTGCAGATCCTTAGCCTCTTCTAGTTCCCACTGCACGTACAGAGTGACAGTGTTATGTAATCCAAAGCCCTGGCATAAACAGCAGATAATCATGACCCTGCTTCTAGCCAGGGACAGATTTCCTGAGGGGCTGAGGACACCTCACCTTCCCCGTCAGCTCTGGCTCAACATCACTTCCACCCCGTGGGATGGCAGAACAGCTGCCCAGGGCCTGCACTGTGGCTGCAGCAGCTCCAACCCTCTGTGAGCCACCTGGGTCACATCCTGCGTACTGGATACGCTGCTGCAGCTCCCACTGGGAGCCCCATCTGCTTCAGCCTGGCGGCTGCTCTCAGGCTGTAGGGCATGGATCCTGTTTGCTTTATTATCCACTACTGGGAAATGGATGTCCTGATCTCAAAGAGGCAATCTGTCTGGCATGGCGGCCAAGCGAGGGGGCTGGGGAACCTGCCTGCCCTGGGCAATTGATTCCCTTGCAGTCCAGCTCGGTGGAGTACACTTATCCCTCCCCAAGGCCCCGCTGGCTCTGCTGTGGCTCTGTTTGTTTTCAGTCCCTGACGGTATCCAAATGGGCGAGCTTCACGCTTACCAAAGTATTTCCATCGTAAAGCACGATCTCTCCGCTGGTTGTGCTGCCGGGATAAGCCAAGTAGGAGTTGGCATGGTTAATCGAGAGAGCACACAGACCTGGCAAGGCAAGAAGAACGCAGCTGAGGTCATTTGCTGGTGGAGGACAAAAYGCAGAAACGCGGCCACGGGCACGGCAGGGGGTCGGCGCAGTGTCATTCTGGGGCAGCGTCCGGAGCTGGGAGCGTGCAGGGCACGCGCTGGCAATCCCTCGGCCGTGGGGACACCTGCCGGTACGGGACAGTACGGCTCCCTTCCCCGGCCRCATCCTGCCCCAGACCCTGCTCAGAAGGAGCCTCGAGTCTGCTTAATGTCAGGCTTGGCCTCTCCCCCACGATCGTCTCTGTTGGGAGAGCAAGACCAGGTGCACAAAGCACAGCAAGGGACACCTTGGCCTCACGGCTAATAGGATTCCTGTCCGGACACACCGGGACACATCACCTCCAGGGACACATCACCTCCAGGGCGCAGCACGTGGCCCGCGGGCTCCGAGGAGCGGCGCAGTGGTACGCAGCCCCACTGCGGAGCTTGGCACGGCTCGAACTGTGGCTGCGGGGCCGCGCAGCACCGTTTCCTTTTTCTCCAAAAAGAGAAGGAAAGCAGAGAGAGACAAAACAAACACCACGGCTCTGCAGGGAGGTTCTGGTGGACAAGGAACTTGAACTTAGCTGCATTTTAACCTCATGGGGAATTCTCCCKCATGGGTGCAGGCAGGCCAATCCACCTGTCCTCCCGAGGACCTAAGAAAAAAAGCATCTCTTCCTAGCTCTCATTTCTGCTGTTGGCTGAAGGCTCATCCCTGTGAATCCTGTCACAGACAGAGAGATCTCACTTGCTGCCTGCACCAGAAGTGGTGTCCTTGGACACGTGCTCACAACCCTCTCGGACAGGGGGAAGGGTTYGATGTGACCTGAACCGCCGACTCCCACCCAGCGGTCCCACATAGTCCCGCTTGCAGAGGAAGCTGCAGGTTTAAAGGTTATCAGGGACGCGGCCAGGCTCTGCGCTTGGCTCCCCGAAGAGGAAACGCGCAAGCGCGCACACGCGCGTGTGCACACACGCCGTGCAACCCGTCTTGTCAGGACACCGTCCTGGCGCCGGCCCAGCAGCAGGGGAGAATCGGCTGAAGCTCTTGTTTTAGGTCATTGTTTGTAACCAGACAAAGAGATCGCGGCGGAGCCAGGGAGCCGCAGGATCAGCCGGCCCCCGAGATCCAGTCCCAGTCAATCAAAGGCATTTACGCCCTGCCAGGAAGGGGACACGCGGGGAACAGAGCAGCAGCCGCCGTCAAGCACAGGCAACRGCACCCAAAGAGCGAGGGAGAGCAGGAAAACAAAGATAATCCAGAAGCTTTGCTCACAAGGAGCAAGGGTGCCTTTCCAAGGTGTCCGGCTTCCCCGAGTCCGGGCAGCACGGGAGGGCAGGGGGAGGCTCAGCGAAGCCGCTGCTCCRAGAGGAGGATCTAGAGAGGGCTCGAGCTAAACAAAGCAAGCTCTGAGCCGGCMGGGCTGTGAGTCACCCTCTCCCTCTGCTCCGCGCCCGTCTGGAAGAGACGAACGGAAAACCAGGCCAGGGGAAAACAAAACGCAAGTGTACTGGGCTGACCTCAGGGACGCACCGAGAACAAGGACCACAAGGGACACGGAGAGCCTTTGAAGATGCTCTTCTGCTCTCGACAGCCTAGGGAGGGTCAGTGCAGGCAGCAGCGGGCCCATGAGGGCGAGACGCAGCCATGGKGCTGGTGTTGCTCAGGATGGCACCTTTGGGAGTGCCATGATGCAAATGACTTGCTTAAGCAGCATGGAAAAAAAATTACCACATTCAAGAAGCCTGTCCTTGTTCTAACATGAGCAAAGTCCTGCTGCATCTGGAGGAAATCACAGGAACTGAGGCAACGGAGTGATGTGACGCTTGGGATGGGCTTGGGAGCCCCCATCACTAGCAAGGGAGCCCCCCCTTTAAAAAAAAGGTGGAAAAAGCGCCTGTTGAAAAAGCAGCGCTGATATGATTCCCGAAGTTGTCCTCCCAGCTCCCTGGGATGTGCCCTCGTGGCACGCACATCAGCACAAGCGCTACCAACTCCTCCGCAAATCCTGACTCTGACCTGAGTCACCTCGCCGCCGGGGCCCTCCCTTGAGCTGTCCTGCGTTTTTTGGAGGAATTAAAGCAGGGATTTCCTGGGGAAAGGAGCCATCCGCCCTCTCCTCCTGCACCACGGACACGCCTGTGCCCGCGTGTTCACAGGGACGAGCAGCCAGCCCTGCTCAGCCGTGTTACTCCAGGGAGCTCGTCTCATTCCCGCGGGCTGCAGCGCAGACCAGACAAGCTCGTGTGCTTCTTGCCTGGAGCTGGAGAGCTCGCAGACAAGCAGCGCGGTTTCCTCTCAGGAGAGAGGTTCACTCCTTACTTGAGCACACACGAAAAACAACAGACTCGCCCACCCTGGGCATTTCCCTCTCCCGTGGGGAGGAAGCTGGCCAAACATCACCGAGATGACAACCCTGAGAATGTGCAATCTTCCGGAAAGGCCGTGCACATCACTGTCACAGGAAGCGGAGCCGCTGCAGCACTCGGCCACGGCGTGCGCGCGTGCGAAGGGCCCGGGAGGGCACCTCGCTTCCCCCTTWCGCCCGAGACAGCAGCGCTGGCTGCTTCCGCGCGCCGTGAGCACCTCCCTGGGG
The DNA here is from genome assembly GCF_003343005.1 of Rhea americana. Taxonomy (NCBI): domain Eukaryota; kingdom Metazoa; phylum Chordata; class Aves; order Rheiformes; family Rheidae; genus Rhea; species Rhea americana. Next base: position 6,439,305 of record NW_028186258.1, read on the forward strand.
CCGAGCCCCGCGCTCTGCCAAGCGGCTGAAGGAAAACGATGGACGCACGGCTGGGTCCTGAGCAGTAACGGTCCGAAATCGCACGACGGCTGGCCCGAGGGTCCGCCGCAGATCCCTGCACTCCACTGCTGCCCGCACAGTGCCCGGGGCGYGCACCATGGCCTGGGTGCTTCCCGGGGGCCACGCTTGCTGCGTGCTCCATCACCCCACACAGATTTCTGTTCACGAAAGGCTTGACAGAAGAGCGGTCAAACCCCGCTGCCTTGACCTCCTAGTCGCACAGGATCAGGCTTGGGACTAAAAACAGATGCTCCAGGGACAAAGGGAACGCACACGGCAAGCGCAGCGCTTGTCACTCAGCTCATTGCAGTGACAGCTGCTGCAGTGAAGGAGTTTTAAAAAATTAAGTGCAAATGAAGTCCTGTGATCTGCAACAGCCCAATCCTGTCCCAGTGATTGCTGATCCTTGGTGCTTTTAAGCTACAACCGGATCATTCTGCCCCACTGCAGAACAGCTCCAGGCACAAGTGTCCCTATCCTTGCTTGTGCTGCTGAGCTTTCTCAGGAAGGTTTTAAACTTTAATTATATTTGCAGCATTTAGTATGTTTAATCCACATGAAGAGACCATCTGTTAAGACCTGAAGTAGGTCAGGGGAGAAGCCACGCAGAGCATCCCTTGAAAGCTCAGAAGCCAGGCGTGAGCACATCAATAACTTCACAACCGACCATCCTTGAAAAGATGCTGTGGTCTGTGACCGGGATATCACAGCAACAAACGGCAGCGCTGCCACAGGCGCTCAGCCAAGTTTCCCTACTTGCAGCCAAAAATAGCTCCTCTCCCATTAACAGGAAAGCCGGATTCACCCTACATTGTGCAGCAGGGATTTTTTCTGCAGCCACCTGCCCTGCCCCTTGTGTTTGCCATGCATGTGGAATAATATCAGGTGGCAGCTCAGGCTCCTGTAAGCTCCCTGGCAAAGCTTGCTCGGAGACACGGTGGAATTAGTGGTGTCTCCGGCTGCTTTTTCTGCCCAGGGTGCTGTTCACAGCRCTAATCACCTTGGAGGCTGACCCCAAACACACGGGTGATCACAGAGGCTTCCTACCTTAGCGGAAGAGTGCACGTCCGTAGCCAAGAGAGAACCTGGGTTAACCACAGGTCTGAAGGGAGTGTCGAGCTATACTGCACGGCAGCCGTCTGCTGACTCATGCCGCCAGCTCAGGGAAGCAGGACTCCTTTGCTCAGAGCGCTAAAACTCCGTGGGACTCTGACACAAGACGATTTGAAGGAACRGCAGGGAGCCCCAGAGGAAAATACTCAATTTGTCCTATATATGGAGGGAAGCTTGTGGTCCTGGYCTGCCTTAGAGCTTTGCTCTTTCAACAGAGGATCCATGCACATTCCAGGAAACTGTGAGCTGCATTGACCTCCCACGTGATGACAGGAAGGGACTGAGTCTGGGAGGTGAAATCAAACTATGCCAACCGTTTTAGCTCTCCTTTRAAGCATTTGCTCAGGACAGAACAGCATTTCCTCTCTTATAAACCTGACTGACCACCTCCTGTATGCTCCTGGCACCTCAGCACTGAATTGATTGTGCTACTAAGAATACACAAACCGCAGGCTGGTTTAAATTTTAACACTAATGTTATGGCTCTGCAAAGTTCTGCAGACCAGATCTCTCCCTTCCAACCAGTCTCCCATGCTTACCTGTTGTATTTGGAGGCGTATCCAGAATAGTCTTCAAAAGCTTCATGTCCTTAATGTTATGGATGTAAATTGACTCCTCCAGGCAAACGATCAGCCTCTGCAAGAACACAAGGRACATGTACAGAACCTCACCAGCATGGCTATGGTGCCTCCATTTGCTGGTCCCATAGTTCATGCACCCAAATCTTTGCTGTTTGAAAAGCTCAACAGGGATTTCTGCCATAGTGAAATGCAACAGAACTGGGATCTCTACTGCTCCCTCACCCGCTCTCACTGGACAGCCCTGGATTTGGTATGTCTCTGCTTTTGAGAGCTGCCTGCATCTGGTCAAGTTTTTGAAAGCAGATAYCTCAACTTCTCTACTACTCTGAGATCTGATCTATCACATTCTCAGAAATAGGAAAATGCATCTGCGTGGTAACTAGCAATGAGCCTTAATGACCATCTATTTATATGCTGCTTTTCTTTATAGTACYTTTCAAAGCAAGTTATTTTTTGATCATAAAGAGCAGGGAGGCTGCCAACCACTCTTGTCACTATCTTGGCTGATGCGATTACTTGTCCCTTGCCCTGACTTCTTCCTGATTTGGAGGCAGCTATTTAGGTGATAGGCTTCCCACCACTAGTGAGCCTAATGGGTCTGTTCAGCAAAGCAATGTTTCTTTTTCCATTCAATATCAGCASACAATACTCCATCTCCTCTGTGGTTTGTGTTGTTGAGTTACCTAGCAGAACTGTATAGAGATCAGGTTAGGAGGCATTTGTTCAGGGACAGCAAYGGTGGTTAAGCATTTCATATCTAGTATTTACAACATCTTGGCAGATAGATAGAGTACTTCCAAGTTAATGTGCTTGTACCTTTTCTCCTGAACTGATCAGGAACACCCACCCAGGCAAGCGTCAGCCCTACTGCCAAGAACGGAGATGCCAAATGATGGGAAGGAAAGGCAGAAAGCAAAAAGGACCCCTGATATGGTAACCTTAGCCCTGGGTCCCCATTTCCATGATCGCTCAGCTTTGTGTCTCAGCTTGGTCCTGATCTCTTCATATTACCATGGAGGTATTTTGCACAGATGCTTTTTTGGAACCAGGCTTTGGACCTGATTGACAGGTCGCATTTTCTAAGCCTGGGGAGCACCCAGTTCCACTAACATTAATGCCAAGTGTCCAGAAGCTTTGAAAACATCCCAATAAAATATAAGGCCAGACTCTCTGTGGGATCCTGAAGTTGAAGCACCCAAATCCATGTACAGGAAAGCCTCCACCTTTTTAGAAATGAGGCCACTTATTTAGTATCTAAATGTGGAGTTTAGTTACTAACTTGAAACACCCACATTAGAAAAATCTTTGCCTTGCTCCGCCATTCCTGCTCAGATCAAACCCTTTCCCACTTCTATTCCTGCTAACCACAGCATCTGGGGCTGTGTCAGAGCCTTTTGGATTTCCAGGAAGACTTTTCCTTTTCTACAGTAACAGCCCTCAACTTGCTAACTGAGACCGTCAGAGTAATATTTATACAGCCGATTTCAGCAAAGCTATCATATACTTTCCCAGAACTGCAAAACACACTGACGAACATACGAAGGGAGGTTTTCAGATGACAGCAAAGCAGCAGACAGAGCTGCTGCAAGAGGTGCTGGCATCAACAGGGACAAAATCCCGGAACGGACAAGATGACTGACACGGAGAGAGCTGAACGGGCAAAGTTGGCTTGAACAAGCCCATCAGGTGTTAAAGCGGGCTGATTCTCTGCCTTCTGTGCAGTCCCACAGCCCACATTGATGTTAGCATAAAACATACTGAGCTGATGAATGGGTTTTATCCTTGCTCCTTTTTGACCAAGCCTCACAAGAGGGTGCTGGGTGCTGCAATAGCTACACATTGTTCAAGGCACTGTACAACATACTACGCTCACCAGTATTTCTCTTTAAGATTTCACTTAGACATCAGCCAAGTTAAATACTTGACATGTATATTGATGACTGAAATGTGCTGGGTATGGGTGCAGCCAGAAAAAAAGTAGTAAACCTCTCCAAGAATTCAGCAGGGTTTTCAACACAGTGTAGAACCCAGGAAGGTTGCAGGAGAGCTTTTTGCTGGTTCTGCAGCGCAGCCTTCTCCACTTTGAGACAAACCATGATTTAGTTTACACCATATGTAAAGCTGGAAACAAAGAATTCCCATGAGTCAGCAACAACTGAGGGATTCTTTCATTTGCCTAACATGGATTTTCCACAGAGATCAAATCAAAACATGCAACTGTTTGTTTGGAGAGATCGCTTTGTATTTTATCTGCCACCATTTTCCTGTGTTATGGTTTGTATGGGATTTGGCCTTCTGTGGACTTCTAATAAAGCAGTATTGCTTTCATACAGAAGTCTAGGGAAGGGTTCAAACATCACAACATGTGCTGAAGCTGACTGCCACCAGTTTAAATCCTGAATGTAGATTTGAACTCTGCATTGTTCAGTTATATAATGATAAATTTGGCCCAAAGTATTGCTAATCTCACACTGCAGCACACTAATGCACATCTGCACTAGTGGGTCAGAGCTGCCCGGAGAGAYTGAGTTAGCTCTGAAGTCCAACGTATGTGAATACAGCTCTGCCCAAGCTGAAAATCAGGTACCGTACTCGAGGAAGGCGGTTGTGCTCACACCGTGGTGTCTGCCCACTGACACAAGATCAGTCACTGTGCTTGTGTGGGCGAGACGCCAGGGGACTGTCCTCTCTCTCCCTGAATATCCTGCAGCATCTTCAAATCTATCCAGATCTTACTCTGTTGTGGTTGCAAGGCAAGCTCAGCCCAGGATTTAAACTGAAGCTCATAAAGCAGCCAAGGTATGTGGATGCATGACTGAGTGTAGACATCACATACAGCCAATCTCTGGAGCAACACACAGGGAAAAGCCGGAACTTACGTTAGTCCCACAATGATCTCCTAGAGCTGCTAAACAGAAACTGCCATTTTTATATATGTATGCATGCATATAAACACACACACACACACACACACACACACACTCCTATCTGTAATTAAAAGGAAGTTCATATTTTGGCAGTTCCATTGTAAGTTTCAGTAGGAAAAAAAATCAATTCAGGATAGATTTAATTGTAGTGTAGGAACTTCTGGTCAAACACAGCTTTACTGGAAGCTCAACCCAGTTTCCTTATGGGAGAGCCTTACTATAGGATCCACTGTTGCTAACCTAGGAGAGGCTGATTGTATACAATTATGCAAACTGCTTATTTCTTCATTGTAGAATGTCCCCTGCTTCTTATGGCACATCCTTTGAAAATAATTACGGACAAAAAGAAAAGATGACATAAAATCCACCCAAAATGGTTCACGGCTGCTACAAGACCRTGTCAGTTCAGTGAATGACCCCTTAAAAACCTTTGTTAAAGTGGCTTGAGCCTTCCCTGTATCTTTAAAAACAAAACAAGGCTGCCAGCAGTACTTGAAATGCAGCCTTTTTCCTCATCCATGGAATTCAAGTTACTCCTGTGTGGTTTTTTTTTTTTTTTTTTTAACTAACTTGACGATCTCATTTGCAACAAAGGTGGCAGAGGTAGGCTGAAACCTAAAGTCAGGGCTTGGAATGCAACAGAGGGAAGATGATGAAAAGGTATTTTTTTAAGCAAAACTGCACGCTGAAAAGGCGCGCAGACTCAATACCTACCCTCAGCTCCACATTCACAATCTCAGAGCAAACTCGCCCTGGTTTTTGCTGCTCTACTAGGCAGTGGGGTCCCAGTTACACTCTTCTGTATGAAAAGTCAGCAGCAGCAAAGGGACAAAGTGGCATAACTCTGGCTAGCCAGTTTCTGTAGCCTCTTACCTGACGATTCAGCCGGATGGACAAAATATTACTGGAATAGCTATAGTTGCAGATCTCTGTCCCTTTCTTGAAGTGGTAGACATTCATTTGCTGTGGCTTGGCATGACTGACCACAACCACGAGGCTGCTGGAGAACAGACGCTCCACGATGTAAACATCTGGGATTTCATCTAGGTACRGAAGGAAAGTAAGATAGAGTCTGTAGCTTGGAACTTGGAAGGTTTGTTTACAGAGATAAGTGAGACAGCTCAGGAGGAATCTGGCTGGAAGGCTCACTGCTAAGATGTTCAACATCTGTTTTTGTTAAAAATTATCAATATCTGGCACAAAGCATCTAGGTCAAAGTAGAAAGGAGTTAACAGACTTGCCCTGAAGGCAGAACCTAAGCCAGTCCCATTTGACAGTGCTGTTGTGCTTCTTCTTGTCAGGGCCCTCCAGCTGTAGTTAATCTTTGGGAAGAGGATATAAAGAGGAGGAGCTCACCCTTATCAAAGGAAATGAGTGTCCTGAGCAGCTTGATCAGGGGCCTTCCTGGAGGGAGTAAACCAGCTAGGCCTCACYGAGGTAAGCAGCAATGGTATGTAACTCTCTTCTGCTTGGTGCCTGACTTCTCCTAGCCTCTTTATGGAAGGCTTATGCATTTATTCCCTCTCTGTCACTGCAGTTGTGGTTTCGAAAGAGCTCTAGCGTGGCTTCTGCTGGTGGTGTGGTATGTGTTGCAGAGAGCATGCTAGGGATGACCTCTGTTGCCTTGAGATGGCAGCATTACAGGGGTCCTGGTGGGCCTGCCCCAGAAATCATTGGGGAGCTATGAATTCCAGCACAGGTAGTTGTAAACTGTGTCTGATGTCTGGGCTGTCCTGTATTGGAGGAACAAGGACCATCCTATAACCATGTTGTGGGACTGCCTAAGTGTGTCACTTGCAAGGATCTGTTTCTCTTTGGTCCTTGGTTTGGCTCTGGGGGTGATCCAAACTCCTAAACAGTTTTAAACATGGCTGTAGCTTGCTGCTATGCAGTTGCTCAGTTAYGCTGTGAGGTAAAGAGAAGAGTCTGGACTCTGCTCCAGATGAGGMAGCTATGCCTGGTTCCCTAGGCTCCATCTATAGTCAGTGAAGAGAGACTGGCATCTCCCAGGTGTCAGTTATATCTTGGTTGGGGTAAATCTGGGCTAAAATGCTTCTAGTGATGGCTTGAACCAGGCCAGAGTATGTGCTCCATGAGGTCTGAGCTGTTTCAGACTAGGTGCATTATATGCTGCTCTAAGCAGAGCTTAAAAACAAACAAAACCAAACAGACAACAAAACCTTTCTACACTGGAAACCTGTTAAAAACATCTTTCTCCTACAATCACATTAGGCTCAAAGCCTGCAAGTTATACAGTATCAACGTGGTAGCCTGAAGTCTCCTGTATGTGTATCTGAAACACACTAGCAGTGAACTAGTTTTGAACATTGCAAACCAGCCCTGTGCAAGCAGGACTGCTGCTCTCAGACTGAACCAGCAGCAGAAAAATGATCTGGACTCTAGATTTGTGGGGCTCCTTCAACTTTGCTAAAATACTGCTGGCGGTTAGAAAGTTTCTCCAGGGCTGCAGCTCGGACTAAAGACCTCTGTGCATGGTGTAACAGCCAGCACAACTTCTTTCCCGATATGGTACAGCAGAAATGGATGGATCTGTGCACTAGCAGTAGGCAGAATAGCTCCCTTGAGGCAAATTAGAAGTGCAACAGTACAGCTAAGAGCTGTCAACCGGAGTTYTCACTGGAGCAAAACGGGAGACTTACTGCTCTCATGGACCTGGTCCAGTTGCTCCACAGAACTTAAGGAGAAAAGCCTGTATCCAGTTGTGGTTCCAATTGCCAGGGAGCTGGAAAGGTAAGACGAGAGTCAGCAAGCTCGGACCTTACAGCGGCCAGGCGAGTTGCAGGCGATCAGGGAGACGGGTGGCTCCTAGTGCAGCCGTCGGTGAAGGAACGACTTCAGGCCCTGCCCAACCTAAAGGCGATCCGGTAACAAGCCCGACCGTCCTGCTTCCCGGCGAGCCGCCTCCGCCCGCCGCGCCGCGCCGCGCCGGGGCCTCGGGCACGCGGCGGAGCTGCGCGGGGAGCGCGC
>NW_028186258.1:6447412-6458097 GCF_003343005.1 Rhea americana
TTGGCTTGCCGCTCGGCCTATCCCCGCGGGGCGGGGGCGCCCCGCCCCCGCGGCCAGCGAGGCCGGCCGCTATTGGCTGGCGGCGCGGAACAGCTGTGCGTGGCCACGTGGTGATGTTGTGGTTGCATCAGACGAGCCCGGACAGCTGTTGGGGCACATCTGGCGCGCGGGGGGGGGGCGCACATCTGGCTGTGCGCGGCGCCCCCGATTCCGCTCCTGCCCTCGAAGCGCCGTGCTCGGGGGAGCCCCGGATGAGCCGAGCGGGAGCCCCGGGGGAGGCGAAGGCTCCGTAACCCCCTGCAGCTCCCCGGGGGCTCGGAGCGAGACTCAGGCGAGGAGGTGACCCAGGAGCCGCCCGCAGCTGTCCGGATGGCGGTTACAGAGACGATGGGACAAATCTGTTCTTCGTGCTGCCGTGTCATACAAGGGGTAATGGCCACAAATGGCAGCTTGGGAAGTTCAGGTCAGAAACTAAGAAAACAGTTTTCACGAAGAGGGTAGTGCTGCCCTGGAACAGGCTGCCCGAAGAGGTCGGGGAATCTCCATCTTTAGTGGGTTTAAACGCTTGGYTGGACAAAGCCCGGGCTGATGTGACCTGGTGTGGATGACAGGCCTGTTCCGAGTGCGAGGTGGCAACAGAGGCGCCATGGGACTTTGTGCTGCAACAGTTCTATGGTCCTGCAATGCATAAGACTAAGGAAGGACTGTGCTGGATGGGCAGCGTATTGACGCACGATGGGAAGAAAGCTTGTGATTATACCCAGGCCTCACTGACTTAAAAACAAAACACTCTTCCTTTCACAGAGGTTTCTCTTCCACGTTTCAGCATCCATAGATAAATAGTGCTTTAAGAATCTCTCCCTCTCTTTTGTATTTAAAAAAAAAATGGTCTAAACTTACTGCATTTAGGTGCAGAGAATAGCTAATTCATGTGATTAGTATCACTGATGCCTCATAGAGTCAAATATATCAGTGAAAGAATACAAGATGTAGAGCCAATCTCTAAATGACAAATCTACAATCCGGTACAATGACATTAACAGTGCACAGAAACACAGGGGCAGAGCCTGCAAACCCCCTAATTAGATGAGTAATCCTCATGTGAGTGCTGAAGTCATTGGCTCTAGATCACTTGATGTGCACCACAGGACTTTTGGAAAAAGATCTACATGCAATACCATCTAAATGAGGCAGATTCCATGTGGACACATCTGTCTAGATTAATCTTCTTTTGCAGTATCTGGGCCTTCAAGTGTCCACAATGTTCTCCTGTTTCAGAATTTAAGCCCTGCAACTGTGAAGATGATTGATTTCAAGAAGTATGAAAACAAASAGCTTTGAAGCAGGATTAGCATGGAGTGAGGCTGATGGTAGATTGTCCCTAGGACAGAGAGCATGTGAACTACACTGCAAAGGCAGCAGGGGAAACTTCTTAAATTCATCATGTTTGGGAGGGAAAACCTCTATTCACAGGGGCTTAATGGGGAGCKCTAATAAAACCTAAAAATGAAACAGAAAAGCTGTTTTTGAATGTCGTGAGACTGTCCCTGTGGCTTCAGCAGAATTTGATTTTGAAATAGAGACATCAAAGGGAAGATTGGGTTGTCATGCAGGACAAAGTTTTTTGGTTTTTTTTTGTTTTTTTTAATGGGGAGTATTAAGAAAAACAGTTTATGAGCAATTGCTACAGTTCAATGTTTGCTGCTTAGGTAATAACACAAGGCTAAAACAAGCTGGTTTTAAAATGAAGCCTTGATAAAGCAGAGCCACAAAAGCATCTGAGACTTGGGCAATGCTATTTTTGTAGCTTGACTGTTGCAACCAAGTTGGTTAATCTTCCTTTTGGCTAGCTGCCTACAATAGCTATTTAATCAGCAGGGATGGAAGAAACAAACTGTTCTTGCCCTCCGCCCCTGTGCAAAAACACTTGGTGGCATTTGGGACAGGTGCTACTCTTGTGCACAGCAATGTGAGTGGCTATAAAGTCCTCCCTGGAGGCCAGGGCCAGCTTCAGGGTGAGCTGCTCCTGTGGCTGGAGTAACTTCTGTGTGTTGGTAGAGCCCAGTCTCATGCAACYGATCGCAATCTCAGGATCTGTCCTCTGTCAGATCAGGGCACTTGGGCTTTGGGCATGGAATAGCTGCTGAGGTGCTGTATGCAGAAGCCCTTCGGTCTTTCTGGTAAAGAAATGAGGTGTCTCTGATACCTCCTTTGCAAGGAAATAGCTAAGCTGGAGTTTTCAGGAACACAGCTTTGGAAGGAGATAATGCTGAGGGGCTGAATTACTTCTTTGGATCTGGCTATATGTCACACCTGAGAAAAATGGTCTGTCAGGGACAGCAGAGAGTCATGCCAGACACCAGAAGGATGGTCTTGCGCTGATGCRTGCATTTGCTGGGAAGGACATATCAGGAGCTGGTTTCCTTTTCATGACAGTCCTGTGACTGCAGTAGCTCTACCACATGTACAGTAATCATCACAGTAACAACCTCAACTCAGACATTATCTCCAAAAGCAATTCAGAATATAGCCATCTGATCTTGAGTACTTTTCAATGCAAAGTATTTGTACAACAAATGTTGGCTTGCATTCTCTACCCTTGAGCATATAGATTCAAGCTTTGAAGAGGAAATGGAGGTAAAGAAGCTGGGAAACCAGCTGCTGTGACTAGAAGGCCCTCTTCTAGCCGCAGCATTCAGCGTGTTGCTGTTCCACACGAGAAGGGTCACATACCTTTTGACATTTATTAGGCTTTTCCATGGCTTGGTGTTTAAATTCCAGGCAAACTCTTCCCTTTCAGATAAAGGCTCTGTCTGGTATTTGAATGAAATCTSCTAAGAGAAAAAGATCTTGGTAGGGGTTATATCTGCTAAATATTCTTCTCTGATGTTCAGGAGACCCAGGCGCCTACCGAAGGTCTGAACCCTTCCAGTAGGGAGAAAAAAAAAAAAAAAGCAGGAGGGGACAGGCAAAAGATGAATTTCTAATATGGAGAGCAATCTCCTGCTGTAAGAAACTATCTCTTGCCTGTGAAAGGAGGAGGGGAAAAAAAGCAAAAATGCTTTTGCTTTGCTGTTGCTTATTACCCTCACCCAGTGGTATGATCATCAAGGCAGAGGAGGAAGAAGAGATGTTGAGATGTTCCTGTGCTCCAGTCTTTAGGGGCTTTAATAGCATGAAAAGTCAAGTCCTAAACTGTCAGGCCCAGCTGCTTTAAGATCTCTAGGTAATAAATGCTGCCATCTGGTGCCCTGAGTCCAGCTTTACATGTCATTCATGCAGGCATCAGTGAGCAGGGATGTCTTCTAGATAGGACTCGTTAAATGGAAACTATCTCTGCTTACTTCTTGGAATATCCAGTGGGCTACCTGCACCTCCACTAGCTTTCTAATATTAATGTAGAAAAAACCCACTGATTACAGTCCTGCTTGAAATGTGTTATATGCTAGAACATGGAAATTATACATTGCATTCTCCTCTTACTTTGAGTTACTCCTTGTTTATGTCAGAACAAGTAAGTTTGATTTTTCTTGTATTGAGGAACATTGAGAAAAAAAAAAGTGGAGTTTATAATGTTAGTGGCTTTCCCAAACAAATCACTTCATCAGCTTGTTGTTCAATGTCTTCAAATGCTGCATGTTCATGGCTGAAAAAATCACAAAAGTAAATTCTTTAGAAGTTTCCCTTCTCTGGTCAGCTGCTGCTTATTATTATAGCTCTTTAAATTGTAAGCAATTATGTATTCAAGGATGCCTAATATTTTTTTTTGTGCCTATACTGCCTAGACTGCATGTTTACAATTTATTTATGTATAGAGTATGTTGAATAACAGTCAGATGAAGTGACCTGTTAGTCTCTTTCAAAATCTCTCTCCCAGCAATAGGAATGCTTAATTTAGAAAATGACACTTGAGAATATAGGATAAGAACAATTTGGAGCTGTTCCTCAGATCTCGACCATCAGGACATAATACCTCTCTTCCTTCATTAAGTAATTGGGAACAGATTCTTGTTCTCAAACAAATCTGATCCTGTTGCTAAGACAAGTTACCCTGGGTGCTGCCCTAATATGTCAGGACTGCAATTAGGTGCATGCTTAAGACATTGCAGCCCAGCTGGTTTGGATACTAGCAATGAAGCTGCAACAACCTGAGTTTCATTTGCTGAAGATGAACTCATGATCCTGTCCAAGTTACCACAGTCCAAACAGCAACCTCTGGTGCTGTGGCCAGCTGTATCAGAGCTACCCTACCGTTCTAGTTTTTGAATCTATGTGCAAGAACGGAAGTTGATCTCTGTCACAGAATTATAGAAGCTGCTTGATGGTTTCAGAGGTTGGACTGAAAAGGTCTTGCTCACTGAGCTATTACCTGAAAGTCCCAGATGACCCAGCCTCCATCCATGTTATCATTGATTTTGCTTGTGCTAGAACCTCCTCTGAAACAGACTCATGGCCAGTGTAAATTTGGAAAATGCCTGATCACAAGATCTAGCCTCTGAAGAAGTCATCTATTCAATGCCTTTCCATTTGATACAGGTGTCATGACATCAAAGTAAAAATTTGGGGGCAGCAGCGAAAAGGAAAAAACAATGGACAGAATATGTTTGTAACGGAGTTACCAGCAGACTGGCTGCTCTTGCTAATTTGGCTGGACAGACACTGAGCTAGCAGGTGTTCGGTGGGGCAAAAGGGCTACATGGTGGCAGCGTAAGCCATGCRTATGTGTATGCCATGTGCACACACAAAATATCTTTGCACTCTGTTTAGGTATAGAAACCAGGAAAGATGTATTGAGTCCTCGAGAGCCATCTGCTGGCACTTACATCAGTCTGGGTGATAGAAGGACAGGAGCAGAGCTGTGTCTGACTCCACAGCCAGTCTGAATGTCACTGGAATTTTCTGAGATTTGCTTCTATTATTTTTTTTTTCTTCTCCCCAGTTTTAGATGCTGACCCTGAGCCAGATGCTGCCATTTAACAAGCTGTTGTTTGTGAGCAGCCCTTTCAGAAGTGCTTGCCAAGGTCAGGGGAGAGTTTGCGAACGAATGCTGCATCTCTTGTAAGTTGGATTAGCTCCTTATCTTGTTGTCCTCACTCTGGGAAACATCCTATTTCCCTGACTAGGATTAGAGATCACACTTGCCCTGATAATAATTAGCTCACTGGAGGCTTTCAAGAATTGATTTGCCACAYAGCTTACAGCCATCATTCAGGTTAGAGTGATCTTTGTGTCTCCTTGAGGTGCACACTGGTATCTTTAAAGTCTTTGAAACCAGTCTCTTCAGCTAAGAATCAGACACCTGCATMACAGAGAGCAAAGGGTTAAAACTGGAAGGGAGAAGAGAGATTTTTGCCACTTCTTTAACTATGAGATTCAGCACTAATTGTAATTCCACTGTAATTATCTAAAGATCAAAGAATGTTCTGATATGAGAGATCAGAACAACCCAACATTGTGAGAGGGAGAATGGGATCACACAGAGGACCTGGTGGCGGGGGAAGGATGTGTTCTTGCACAGCCTGGTGTGACCAGAGCAGAGAAGCAACTCCACTTGGTGAGATCGTGGAGGGAGAACATCCAGAGACACAGGCTCACTGCCCAAGCTCCTAGCATGTAACTAAATCATGTGGCCCAGTCAGCTGCCTACCCTTTCATGTTACTGGAAGGGCTTTGAGGAGAAATAGAACAAAATGTGAGCATAAGTACACTCACAGCAGCAAAAGCTTGGTTCTTGTTCAAACAGAGAATGCAGGAAGGCATTTACGCTGTCTATGGGACTGGAGTCCACCCAAAGCCAAGGTAACCTCAGCTATTGCTAGCAATAACCTCTGAGTTCATGTGGATGCAACTTCTTGACTTCTTTTACAAACCATGCTGAATCAGTGAGCTTGTGACTGGCTCCAAACTTTTTCAACCGATTTAACTACTGATCCCTATTTCTGGAGCACAGGAACATCTCAAAGGTTGCATTCATCCTCAGCCCAGGAAGTTTTCATCCTTATCCAGTTGATGGGAAACTGAGACAAAGGGAGGCTAAATGACTTGCCACATGAGAGGCAGGAAATCAGTAGCACAGCAGCAAACAAGGGCCACATCTCTTAATCATCTTGCTGCTTCAGACTGAAGGGTTACAGTTTGAGAATGGAAAAGGCTATATCCCATTGCTGCAGCAGACAGCACATACCAAGAAAAACTTTCACATTTCAAAGACTTACTGTTTTTTTTTTTTTTTTTTTTAAGTAGGTTCCTTCCATCTGGGAAAATGTTCTATTATTTTGAGGGAGAAGCAGTGTTTAAGGGGAGGAGGGAAGCACAAACTTGCATCAGAAATCACTTGATTCTCTGGCCAGTTTGTTGTCAGTCCAGACAAAGAATAGGAGATCTGACTGCATGATGCATCTACTTCGCCACCTGCTTTCAGAGGTGAGCATGTAAGTAAATGGCTTTTCTGAATGCTTTTAATGGAATTTTTGGAATGCTTTTATTTGTCTATTCARCTTGCAACAGAATAATGTGACAGATGATGCTCTAAGAAGGAGCTTTTCCCAGACTGCCAGAATGTTAACAGCTAGGGAACTTAGGATACTTTGCAACAGAATGTAAATACTTTCATTGAAAAACAGACCCCGATTGCATTTTACATGTGTTCTTGGAAAAGAAGTCAACAGTAGCTACATACTGTCTCATTGCTCTTTAAAGTCAATTTGCATCAGAGAAATCTTATGAGTCAGAAGAATGACATTTGCAGATGCTGGGGCAGTTCATGAACTGCTGAAGCTGCCCAGAGGCTGTGTAAAGTTAACAACACAAAACAAAGAAGGCAAACTTCAGGAGGCAAAGTCCTGCTGCCCTCCCATCTCCTTCCCTCTCCCTGGAGGACTAATCTCCACAGTCTTTTCTGCAGTGCTTTGGATACTGTTTTCTATCTCCCAGTTTTTGTGAGGCTGCACAGAACTCCAACCTGCATCCATAACCCTCTGCTTTTATTCCTATTCCCACTGAGTTGGGGAGAGTCCCTGAAGTCTTTTGGACTCACTCATGGAAATCTAGGCAAAGTGCTGCCAATAAATACTGTCAAATCTGGRCCTTCAGATCTAGGAAAGGTGCTTGGGGACCTCTTCCCTCACYGCTGAGGAGTGGGTTAACTGTACCATTTCTTAGGTCAGAAGAAAGGGAAGATGTTGAGTTCAGCTGAAACAGATGGCTGAATGGTAGTCAGAGGGCAAGTATCTGTGTTAGAATTTAATCAGGATTTTGTGGCTTTTTCAAAGTGTCATTGAGCTCTTCCTCAAGTAAATACAGGAGAGCTCTGTGGCATACTTCAGATAAAAACGGTATGCTGGCTGCACTGCACTGCCTCTCTCACGCTTCAGAGTTGTTTAGGAGTTACTCTGGAGGGAAAATGTTCCCAGCGTTGCTCCTTGAGTGTTGGAAGCTTTCCTCTGGGAACAATGTGGAGTGTGGAGAGGGCTGTTTTGAGCTAACACGTCTTGCAGATGTAAGTGAATTCCCTGACCAGTCTATTTTTAAGTTCTGGGCAATTCAGGGTATTTTTTCTTGGCTCTTGGTTACCCTGGGTATTTTTGAGTTTGAGTACCAGTCATTTTCTTCTTCAAAGTAACATATGAAAATGATTTGAGATCTGCTGCTCAAAGCAAATTTGTTCTGCACTGGGGTCCCTTTCACACAACTGTCTGCCCAGCTGATGTGTAGCAGGACCAAAATTGGCTTCCACACACCATCTTTCAGGGTCCAAACACAAGTATTTTAGCCTACAGCACAGGTCATGGTGGGGTTTGAGTGGGAAGCCCAGTGGTATCTGCCAGACTGTATGGTTATTGCTCATACCAATTCCTTGCTCTGTTCCTTTATCACCTGAATTCCTCTTCTTTCATGTGGTAAAACTACAGATTTTGATACCAGATTTATTTACACTCAATCTCATTCAGAGGCTCAAACTATGCTGCAAATACTGTGCACTGCGTGGCAGATGCTGCTTTTGCCTTTGTGCATACAGGTAAGCTGCAGCATCRCACTGAAAGCTGTCGAGTTCACAGAGATCAAGTCCAGAGTTTGGCACGAACCCGTAAGCCCTCACCAAGTAATCTACTGCTGAACTGTATGATATTTTGTCTGTCTTCTGGCAGCTAATCTCTGTGTCTTCCTGATCACACTATACTGTCWGTGGGACATGATGTGCAGCAGCAATACGTGGCTGTATTCTGTGCCAGTTCAAGCTTAAACAAAATTACTGGAAATATGCTCAAAATACACAGCATAAATTTACCTGTGAACTTGCCATTGTGTACTGTGAGCTCATGGACTTTTCTTCCACTGGCTCTGATTTCCAGTATATGTGGATTGCAGGGCTGAAACCATTCTGTATTGCCCAAGCTTTTTCATATGTCCTCCTGAGGCAGTGTGCACACAGCAGTTGTTTGGATCAAGGCAAACTTTTGCATGTTGGGCTGTCTCTTCAGACCATGCGTGTATATTCAGGATGATAGATTTACATGATTTAACATAAGTGCTGTGTGAGGGATAAACACAGGCTGCTTCAGTCTCAGGGCTGTTTGATTCATTTGCTTTTAATCAGTGACTTGTCTGAGATGATGGTTCTTCATGGGCAGAAAATGATACTAAGTTAGGATGGTATCTTTAGTAGAAAGACCCACTGGTATAATTACTGTGCAACATTCCTGATACCCAGTGGCCCTGCTAATTCTGTTGCCTTTGAAATACCTATCGGGATCCTTTTTTATTTCTTCTGCCCACACAGAAGGGGACTCATCTTGACTCATGCAACTTTCTCCTCCCTGGCCTCCCCAGTCACTGCTCACTCGTATTTCTGTAAGAGTGCAACTGTTAATAGAGGTATTTTTTCTGGCCTAGTGATCTATGCATTTTGCATTTTCCTTTCAGAGGCATCTCTTGACTCCTTACCACTTCAGTGTCAAGCTATTTGTCACACCCCTTTAACGTTGTTACTTGTACACTCTCCCATGCCATACTTGCTGTTTCATGCATAGTCCTCTTATCTAGCTGCCTTAGCATGGASCTCCTTCCCCTTAGCTGACCTGCCACACCAGGAGTCTTCTCACTTACTTCCTTGATGAATGCTGCAATGCTTAATGCTTGCAGGAGGATTCTGAGTCAGCCAGGATCTCTGTGGGGTTTGTATGATTGCACAGTGGTAAACAGAGTGGAAAGCCTTGACTTTTTTCCTTCCTGGTGACCACTCCACAGCTTCTATTATTGTTGTTCATGATGTTCATAAATAGCACCATAAAATTGTAATAAATTTAGTCTTTGTAAGAACTTCTGGGAAGCTTTGTTAAAAAGTAAACAAATTATTTTCCCTCTTGGGATATTTTGGATGCTTTTTACGGGCAAATTTATTGGTCTTTCATGAGACCGGGAATATGTATCCTGTATGACTTAAGGCAGAATGGAGATGAGCCAGCTGCCTAAGAATGGTAAAGTAACATTACAACTCAGTTGATGAAAGAATTGTGATGATCCTGGAGTAGGGTGCTGTTTTTAATCTTTAAAATAGTCCTGCCAACGCTTCTTATGAAGGCTAAAGCAGAAGTAGACCAGATATATAAACCTAACAGTAGTTTACAAACAGAGTGATTTACAAAAATGAGTGGACATGTTGGACAACATACTCGAAGGTACTTAGGTCCCTGCAAGTCAAGCACTGGTTACCTAAGTGTCCTTGGATGTTCTGGACCAAGGAGTGCAACACATCTGCAGTATCTGTTGTCTTAACTCTCGCTTTAAAGGGAGCATGAGGAAAATCTAACTGCTGCGTAAAACCAACTTTAGGCTTGGCATAGTTACCGATTTCTGTGGACTCTGACCCAKAATGAATTTGGCCGTGTTCTTCCAGAATGCTGGTATTTGCCTAGAAATACCGTACCTCAGGCAACGTTTCCCGGTTTCTTCTCTGCGGAGTTGAACGCGGCCAGGACGGCCGATTCCGCGCCGCCGCCGCCGCGGCCCTCTCCGCCTGGCGCGGGCATGTGGCGCCGGCAGCGCGGACGGCGAAGCAAGTTACTTACTTAGGATCGTTTATTAGTTARTTAGAGAGTTAAGGCTAAGGCTTGACTGCAATTCAGACTAAAGGCAGGGGTTTTTCCTGGGAAAAGGGACGGTTTGGAAGAACAACCAGAGCGCGGGGTCCGCAAACGGCCTCTTTCCTAGCAGCGTTTCGCTCACGGGGCGACGCTAAGTAACGGCCGGGTCCCCAGCGTAGCGCCCGAGCCCGGCGCACTGACCGGCCGGTC
Organism: Rhea americana; assembly: GCF_003343005.1. Lineage (NCBI taxonomy): Eukaryota > Metazoa > Chordata > Aves > Rheiformes > Rheidae > Rhea > Rhea americana. The sequence continues at coordinate 6,457,705 of NW_028186258.1, forward strand.
TCTCCCAGCCGCGCCGTGCGCTGACGCGGGGATCAGGCCGTTAATGGCGGCTCGGGCGCGTCGCGTCGCCGCGGCCCGGGTCCCCTCAGCCGCCCCGCGCGCGCGCGCGGCCCCTTTAAAGGCGGCTCGCGGCCCTTAAAGGCGAAGGCTCCGCTCCCTTAAAGCGGTGTCAGGCGGCCGCTGCCCCCTTAAGCGGAGGCGCCCACYCCCTCCATAGTGGCGGAGCCGGCGAGGCGCGGCTCCGCCGCCGCTTTAAGGGAAGGGGTGGGGCCCTCCAAGAGGGTGCGCCGCGCCTCCCCTTTAAGGTTACCGCGGCGACGGCTCTGGGCGAGAGCGAGGCGCATTGACGTCACGCCGCGCGGCGATTGGCCGGGCTGGCTGGTTTCCGGTGGG